>NC_141552.1:11160000-11437500 GCF_021556685.1 Rattus norvegicus | reverse complement strand
ATGAATGATTAGTTCGCCAACTTTCAAGTTGAATGAGCTCAGCTTTTAATTTGAGGAGACACCAGCAGTTTAGTTAGAATAATATAAAACTGCACAAGTGTGAAAGGTCCTGAAGCCTAGGTGTGAGATGTGCCATCCTACCCACCGCCAATATTTCCCTACGTCAGGGGTTAAGGTCTGGAAAGGACACCATGTGCTAGCATTGGGTGTGGTCAGGCCATTCAGTTCAGTCATGACGCCCTCGCCATCTACTTGGGAGTTACCACACCCTACCTTGTTCTTTAGCTAAGATGATGGCATTGGACAGGGTGCTCCCTGACATCCTCCTTGCTTCTGGACCCCCTGTGTCTTCCTAGGTACTTACAACCTTCTGGCTACCACAGATTATAGCCCCTGGACCGCATTCCTTTTGCCTTTAATGAGCGTAGGTCTTTTCATTGGAAACTCTTACATAAAACCATACGTCTTCTTCTGCCCTTACCAGAACAACAGCACATGTTTTCTAGGTTATGTCAGATCCCTGAGCTGTCAAAGACGCTTGAGAAAAATCAAATATTCTCCTTGGATGGTGTGGCCACCCCCTCCCACCCTAGACTTCCCTTTTCCTCCCTTCTTCTTTCTTTTCCCTTCCTTCTTTCTCTCTCACTGAGCATCCAGATATCATTTAAAAAAGAAGATCCTGCCAAGATACCCATTTTTTTTTATCTTTTCTGACATTCAGAAAATAGTGGCAAAGTGGAATCGTAAGGGAAGTTTACTTTAACCCCCCCCCACACCTTGTGATGCACACCCTGACATATGCCCAAAGATAACTCCTTCATGTCTCCTTGGAGCTGGTGAGATTGGGGGAAAGGCAACCAGAAGGGACAGCCCAGTGCCTCAAGAATTAAGAGTCAGGACAACATGGACACTGAAGCATGACAGTAGAAGTTCAAGTCCCAGCTCTGTCAATTACTTACTGCCAGCGTGAAGGAGGCAGGTTCCCTCACTTCTCTTTCACAGGTTTTGTCATAGGTAGGCAAGGAGAATGACAGTCCTTGCCTCAATGGGATGCTGGGATATTGAATGGTGTCATACTTCTCAGCACTTGCCTTGGGTCTTCTTTATTGCCATAATGGCGGTTTCTATAGTTACCAAAGTGACCATTAAACAACCAATTTCAGATCCAGTGACCTCTTAGCAGCAGACTGTGCCTGGGTTAAAAAAAAATATATATATATATATATATATGTGTGTGTGTGTGTGTGTGTGTGTATATATATATATATATATATATATATATATATATATATATATATGATTTCTAGGCCTTCTCTGGGGACTTCTGACAGTCATGGACAGCTCCTGACCTTACTGCTGAATCAGGACACGGAAGGAGAACAGTGATCGAGTCAACCATGCACAGGCAGGAGCTACCTGCTCCAGTCCCACTCTGGCTTGCAGCATGCTTGGGAGTCTACAGAGCTTGTCCTAGAAGTCTCCATGGTCCCTGCTCATGCTAACAGTGACACCTCACTCGTAGAAAGAGGCACTGGTATTTGAACCTGAGGTGTTGGTATCCCAGCATCTCCGCAACTGGATCTGGAGCCCCAGAGACTACTTGTCTCGTAGGCCTTTCCAGGTCAGCCCTGCCTTGCCTCTACTTCTGCCTTAAGATGACAGCACTGGTCAGGGTGCTCCCTGTCATCCTCCTTGCTTCTGGATCCCCACCTTCCTAGGAACTTAGAATCTTCTGTGATACCACAGATTATAGCCCCTGGACCACATTTTTTTTCCTTTAATGAGCTTAGGTCTGTTCATTGGAAACTCTTACATAAAACCATACGTCTTCTTCTGCCCTTACCAGAACAACAGCACATGTTTTCTAGGTTATGTCAGCTCTCTGAGCTGTCAAAGACGCTTGAGGGGACTCAAATGTCCTCCGTGGGTAGTGTAGCCACACCTCTCACACTCGCTCCCTTGGTCACTCTGCTCTTTAAATCATTGCATAGGAACGGTCAGGGAACATAGAAGATGGCCGTGCAGGAAGAGAATTTTATATGTCGTTCCTCTGGGCTGAAGCTTCGGCCCTTTTACAGCAGAGTTCTGTTCTTATCATCATCAAGGCAAATAAATAAAGCATCCGGCCACCAAAGTTAAGTCGGCAGCTTGGCTGACCATACTTGCAGGCTTCCCCTGTTCCCCCATTCTCCTGTTCAGCAATTATTCGTAGGCCACAACTGGTGATAGATGGGGACCCAGAGTGACAGGCAGCATCAGTGCAGGAATGTGGATGCCTTATGCCAAGGAGCATCCCTGAATGCCAGGCAGGCAAGCAATCGTCTTGACATATTGTGAGCTCTTGTCAGGCATCTCCCGCCATACTGTTTTCTTCTCTTTTTAGACTCCCCTAAGGAATACAGCTAGATAATAGAAAAGAACAATGCTGGCTTTACTTAATTAGATATATTTCCCATACAGTTATAAACTTTGATAAAATATAGAACATGACCATTAATTCGAACTTTCATAAATGACATTAAAATGGGCTATGTGTTTATATCTCATAAGCATAAGCATTAAGTAAATTGAATCTTTTGATTACTGGACTTAAGTGACTTATCCAAATCTGTGGCTCTTACCTCAGAGGTGTTCCTAGACATTTTGAGAATATCTTGAAGGCTATCAACTGCCCTCTGTAAAAATGCATCCATGAAATCATTTGCCTACAGTTTGTAAGCCTGCGTAGACTCCCCAGAGCCCTCTCTTCCTACCCACAGCATCTACAGAGCCAGGTGACCACCCCTGAGGTGCTTCTCAGCCCTGGTCTTAGCCTAAACACGATGCTGTCCTTTCCTTGGATTGTTATAACGTTAGGGTTCCAGAAAAATATCTTCCCAACAAAGTGATAATTTAGAGCCTATATCAAATATTCTACATCAAAAGCCTACACGAGTTTTCCTTATTAGACTGTTAAATGCCCTAGCAAAGGTTTCTCCCAGTTTAATGAAACACGGCCCTTTATTTTGCTCTCTATCTTTAATGCCTTAGAGCCTACTTATTTTGATCCTGTTACTAGGAAAAAAGACAAGAGGAAATTATTAATGATTAGAAAGGTCAGATTGATGTTCACCAAAAAAAAAAAAAAAAAAAAAATCCGTGGTTTGGTTTTCCCTGACTGAAGAGTTAATTTTTCTTTCTCTTCCAATGGAAATATTTTGAGGTTTATACAAGCCTTTCTAATCAACTGTGTGAAATATGGGTGTATATACTTAACCTTACCCATCAAAGACTCACTCCTGTTAGACTCACTCTCACCTTCAGGATATACCTCCACCCCCTCCTCCACCCCCTCCTTCACCCCCTCCACCCCCTCCGCTCTCAAAAGGGACAGTATACCTTTAATAGATGAGAAAAGGGTTCATCAAATTCTTCCTAAATGTTAGGACAGAAACTTTCAGGCTCCCTCCTCACTCTACTTTACTCAAAGGTTGTTTCACTAACCATCGTTCCCTGGGTGGACTATGGCCTTTCTCCATGTCTTCCTTGGACTGGTGTGTGGGTTTAGGGGCACTCTCCTGCTACATTTGGGACATCTAGCTCCCACGAGGGAAAATGCCAGCCAAGGCACAGTCTTAAAAAAACTGAGAAAATGTTAGCAGGCGTCTTCGTCAGCACAGGGTGGAGCTGCAAAGGGGTGCCGAACAAACATGGAGATGTGCTCTTTGATGACAGGCATCAGCTGTTCACGTTCCTACCACACGCCCCTCGTGGCTGCCCACGCAAAGGCAGGCATATGCACACCCTGTGCCCCACCCACCCACCGAGGCATGTATCTTGACACCTCTATGCCAGCACCATTGGTAGAAATACAGGTAGGCCCTGTTATTTTGATCGGGGAGAGTGGGGAGCAGGGGGGAATCCATGTTAAAGTTGGAATCTTACAAAGTCCTTGTTGCTCCGTCGCTGGGTGGTTCTAGGACTGAGCGCCTCCATTTCATTTCTGAAGTTAGGCATGGCCATCTGACTTGAGCGGCTCAACCTATCTTTTTCAGCCTAAGCTGCCTTCTTCCAAATGAGCTCAATGTGATGTCAAGAGCTTGACGTGTGTCCAGTCTCTTGTCAGACAGGTCTTATGCTACCTCCATGGATGACAATAGACTCGTCCTCCCTTCTCACCAATGTTTACAGGCCACTGCCAGACAAGCAGAGCATGGCGACTCATGTTTGTGATCTTAACTGCTGAATCCAATTCCCTTCAGTTTGAGGGGGATTTGCTTTGTTTTGAGACAGGGTCTCACAATGTAGCTTTAGCTGGCCTGGAACACTCTGCGTAGATCAGGCTGGCCTCAAACTCACAGATCTTCCTACCTCAGCCCCACCAAGTGCTGGGTTTAAAGGCATTCATTCCCCTACCACACCTGCTCTCCTTATTTTTTTAATACATATTTTCTGTGAATACTTTGAAAATTGTATACATGTTCATAATGTATTTTGAGTATATTTTGACCCCCTCCGCCTCTTTTTCTAATACCTTCCATACCCACTCACCCCCAATTTTCTTCTAACCCTGCCCCCCCATCTCTGCTTTTATTTATTCTGGATGAGGTACGGTGACACATGCCTTAGATATCAGGACTTTGGAGGCTGAGGCAGGGGAATCTCTGAGTTTGAGGCCAGCCTGCTATATTTAGTGAGTTCCAGGACAGCTAGCACAACATAGAAAGACCCTACCTCGAGAAGTCTTTTTAATTAATTTTATATGTATGTGTGTCTTGCCTGCATGCACGTCTCTGTGCTATGTGCAATCCTGGTGCTCAAAGATGCCAGAATAGGGCACTCGATCCTATTCTGTCCCACTGATGTTGCAGACAGTTGAGAGCCACCTTGTGGGTGCTAAGAACAGACCCTGAAAGCTCTGGGAGAGAAGCTAGTGTTCTTCATGGTTGAGCTGTCTTTCCAGCTACCTGCCCCCTTTAATGTCTCTTCTATGACTACAAACTATCTGCAGGTACTTCACTCGGTGTTGAGTGGTATATAGCTCTCGCTGTGAAACAGTCTAGTTTCCCTGCTGTTTTCCCTAATGAATAGCCACCTTTAAATGCTACATTAATAGTTTATATCCTGTTTATTTTGAACTGTTATCTGTGTTTATGTGCATTCTAGAATGATCTCCTTCTTCCCATAAACTCTCCCCAATATTCAAGGCTTCCACAAACCCTGTTTCTTTGTACAATCTTTGCTAAATTATGTTAAGCAAGGGGCTTTGAGGTCAGCCTGGGCAACTTAGCAAAAACTGTATTTGTTCCTTTTCTTATTGCTGGAAAACAAACAAACAAACAAAATAACAAAAGCAATTTAAGGATGGGAGGGTTTACATTGGCTCATAGTTGGGGATGGTATAGTCACCCATCATAATGATGGGGTTGACAGCAAGGTGGCAACATTAGGTGGCTGGCCACCCTGAGCCCCAAGTCAAGCAACAGAGAGAGTGCTTGACTGCTGAGAGTTAGCTCAGAACTTAAGAACACCGAGTGATCTTCCAAGAGGATCTGAATTCAACTCTCACTACCCATATTGTGCCTCACAAATCTGAAACTCCAGTTTCCAGGGGATCTGCCACCTTCTTCTGGCCTCAGGTACCAGATGTGCATTGTGGTCTGCAGACATACACGAAGACAAAACACCCATAAGTAAAATAAATAAGTATGTTCAGAAGAAACACAGGAAGATGACTGTTAGTGCTCATCTAACCTGTTTATTATCGAATTTCATCCAGATGGAGTGGTGCCACCCATAGCCAGGGTGAGGCTTCCGATTTCTGTTCACCACTCTAGAGGTCTCCTCACAGACATGCCCAAAAGCTTGTCTCCAATGTGGTTCTAGACCCTGCCAAAATGTCAATCAAGGTTAACTGTCAGGCTGGGGAGAGAGTTTATTCAGTAAAATGCTCAGCACATAAGCATGAGAACCTGCGTTCCAACTAGGGAGAAAGAGAAAAGCAGATCCTTGGGGCTTGCTGACCAGCCTACCCTAATCTGGAGGCTGTAACTCCCAGACACAGACCCTATCTCAAGACAAGGTAGACCACTGCTAAGGAATGACAGAGAGACTTATCTCTGACCTCCACACATGCGCACACGTACACACACACACAAACACACAAACACACACACACAAACACACACACATATGCACATGCACGCACGCACACACGAACGCATGCACACATGCACTATGTGTCACCATAAAGACCCTATTTCAAAGTAGAGTTAAGCAACCCAGAGAGATAGTTCAGTGAGTCACACTTACCTAGCACAGGCGAGACTAAGTCCGCAAAGCTAGCATTAATCATTTAGGGTATGCCAGGGACTGGACAAATCACATTGCTGGTGTCATGTGCCATCAGCATGCATTTTATACTAAGAAGACAACCCATGTCTGTCTACATTTTGCTGCTGAGGAAACAACAGCAGAACTGCTAGGAAGTGAACTGGGACATCCGGAGTCCTGCGCTTTCCCCTTTAAACAGCTTCCCGTGCTGCTATTGAGGCTCCCAGGGACAGACTCCCTGCAGTGCCCTCTTTCTGATGTCCCCAGCATCCATGGATCTGTCTCCATCACTCTCTCCTGATGCTGAATGCACTAATGGACTTTGACCAATGCATTGATTTCCATCTGTATCAATAGCCAGGATATGTCTGAATCTTGTGAGACATAACTGTAAAGGGTGGTAATGTCAGTGGAGACATTGTGGGTAAAGAAGGGAGAGAGAGGGAAAGGGAGAGAGAGAGGGAAGATGAGGAGGAGGAGGAGAGGAGGAGGAGGAGAGGAGGAGGAGGAGAAAGAGGAGGGGAGGAAGAGGAGAAGGAGGAAGAGGAGGAAGAGGAGGAGGAGAAGGAGGAGGAGGAGGAGGGGAGGAGGAGAAGAAGGAGGAGGAGGAGGAGGAAGAGGAGGAGGAGGAGAAGGAGGAGGGGAGGAGGAGAAGGAGGAGGAGGAGGAGAAGGAGGAGGAGGAGAAGAGGAGGAGGAGGAGAAGGAGACAGGGAAGATGGCTCATTGGATGAAGAAGCATAAAGACCTGAGTTCAGATTCCCAGAACTTCATGGAAAGGCTGGATGAGTTTGTGCAACTTGTAATCTATAAAGTAAAAATGGATGAATAAACTTCTTTTAAAATGTGGATGGGGAGGAAAGAAGAAAAGGAGACTAGGAAGAGATATCTGAGATGCCTGTGAGGTACCTGTGCCTGTGTGTATTAATACAGGGGTGAATTCAGCCAGATCCCCATAGCTTACTGACTAGCCAGTCTAGCCAACTGAAGAACACCCGGTTCAGTGAGATTCCACACACACACACACACACACACACACACACACACACACACACACACACGGAGGAAAATGGAGTTACCCTATAAAGGGGCAACAGTGCCCTTAATAGATACCAGAGGGTAACAAAGAAAGTCCATTATTGACAACTACTACCACCATTGTCTTTGGTTATGCTTGAGTCATAGGTTATGAAGAAATAAAGACGGTACTGACCTAGTAGCTTCATCCCTCTGTCTAGCTTTCACAGTGCTGCAAGGTCTATGTATGCTACTAGAGGAAAATAGTCATCATCAGCTCTGCCCAGGTATATCCTCAAGCTACAATAATGATTAGATTGACAAGACCAACTCGCTAGTTTAATAGTGGCACAAATATAATGGAAGTAACCAGCCACTTTCTGATTGGATTCAAGTCCTAGTCCAGAGATGAACTCATACCTAGAACTATTATTGGGCCAAGAACCTATGGAGAGACAGGTCATGAACACTCGGGTAACCTACTACTATTATTTTGGTCAATGAACACGGTATTAAATCAACTCCTAATGACTTATCATTATGCCCATCGATCCATGCATCTCTCGACCCCCTGAGAAGCTTCTATTTACAGCAGACAGTGATTAACTCAGAGATTCACAACTGGCCAAGGTGCAGAGAATGAGTCTGCAGAATGCTCAGTCCCAAATGAACCCTGCATTCCCTCCTCCCAAAGCTCAAGGATCCTTGCAGAAGGGGGGATGGAAAGGATAAGAGCCAGATGTGGTAGACGACTGCAGTGTCCTCCAGACACCTCAGGCAGCTGAACTCACAGCTGCCGTGACGGCCTACGCAAGACCAGTGCAAGCCCAAGTCAGACCAAATTCCAGCATAAGATGGGAGTTACACTATTGGAGACTGTTAGCTGCTGCTGGGAAAAGAAAAAAGCCATTTCCTTTAAGCCGACCACCCTCTAACAAAGACCATACATACAAGACTATTTAGACAGCACAAATCACTCTTTGTGTTTTCTTTTACAGGATTCAGTTATGTGGGTAGAGAAGAGAGAGGTGGACCTGGGAAGGGCTGGGGGAGGTGAGTATGATCAAAGCATGTACAAAAACACTCAAAGAACTAAGGAAACTTTTTGTTTGTTGGTCTGCTTTTGTTTTTGTTGTTTTTCTTTAAAGAGGTGGGAATGGAGAAGAAAAGGAGGAAAGGAGAGGTATCTGGGGTGCCTATGTACAAAAAAGCCATGTGTGGGCCCAAAAGACTCGACCATTTACAAACGGAAGAAATGGATCTCAGAAGCCCAAAGGCTTTTTTCCTTTCTCAGAACTGTGAGAAAATGAAAACATTTTGGGCACTTAGTCCATGGTAAGTCAGCCCTAGGAGACTAATGTCAAGCTAGAGGAAATCTAAGACATAGGCTCACTGACACCAAATTCACAGAGTCTAAGGAGGAAGAGGCATGTGCCTTCTGCAACACCTGTGATTTATTTTCAACAAGAACCCAAATGAGCAGGCTAAGACCTCCCACGGTAGCCAGAAACCTCTAAACCGTAGGTCATGAGTTAAATGCGACTTGCTGGTATATTTTAGTAGGTTTATATCATATTACTTATGCCTTGTTATTTTTTTCTTGCAATGCAAATGACTGAATTGAGGGTCTTATGTTAGGCAAACACTCGATCACTGAAATAGGTCTTCAGCCCCAGAACCACATTTTAACTAAATCAGTTTCTATCTTTGAAAAATTAGTAGATTTGTTAGCTTTCCATTGTTGTAATAAAATACTTGAGACAATCAACTAATAAGGGAGAAAGCTTTATTCTGACTTATGGTTTCATACGTCATGTTTGGTTGGTTCCATTATTTAGGAGCCTGTGGCATGGCAGTATATCACAGCAGGGAGCATGGGCTGGAACAAAGATGCTCACATCTAGGTAGCAGGGAAGAAGGAAAAGGAAAAAAAGGGGGGGAAGCAGAGGAAGAGGAGGAGGAAGAAGAAGGGGAGAAGGAGGAAGAGGAAGAAGGGAGAGGAGGAGAAAGAGAAGGAAGAATGAGGAGGAAGAAGAAGAGAAAGAATGGGAGGAGGAAGAAGAGGGAGGAGGAAGATGAGAAGGAGGAGGAAAAGGGGGAGTCAGTGTCCCGACATCCTGCTCAAAGACACACTCCAATGACCTGAATTCTTTCCACTAGGTTCAAACTCCTAAAGGTCCCACCAGCTCCTAATAATGTCACCGACTGGAAACCAGACCATTAAACAGGTGCTTTGGGGAGACATTTCATGATCCAAGCAGCAACAGGTTTCACAATAATACCCCCGATTTTTTATTTTTCCTTTAGAAAGAACTGATGGCTCTGGCCCCGCCTTCCAGCTCGTCTGCCCACAGTGTGAGCCACACTTGTCCATTTCCAGGTGTGTCAAAGCAAGGAAGCCAACACAGGCTCCTCATTATGCTATTGTTTGGCCCCGATAAGCATTTCGGCAATCAGTCTTTATGCCATATGTCAAAGGGCATATATGGCTATTGATATCTAACCTATTTTCTGTTCCCCACAGGCTGTGGAAGCAGCGAGTACTTGGGGCCTCCAAGGATTTGGATACAACAAAAATGATACATCAGTTCAAGGCTATTCGGATTATGTAATTGTTTTTGAGACATGCTTGCCCAGTAAGTGTACAGGGAAAACCAGGAGCCTTACTATCTGTGTGATACCAACTAAAGAATGTATCAGCGGGTACAAAAGACTGAACGTTAGTGAACTGTCCCCTAAATTTACACTGAAACTTGATTCTGTATGTGATGGTATTAAGAGGCGGAACATGTGAGGTTACGAGGGAGAAGACCCATGTGTCCTTATTTTGAGTGCCCTGAAAGCTCCTACATTCTTGTCACCAAATGTGGACATAGCTCTAAAAGCACGGCTGTTCATGAAGCTGAGGTTGGGCTTGCCAAATGTGGAATTGAAACAACTGAGCATTGATGGTAGGGGGGAAACTTTCAATGGATAGGTTTCTCAGACGTCTGTTACAGCCAAGCAAATGGGCTAAAAATGACCGTAGAGGTTAGAAAATAAAGTGGAGACAGAAGCAAACCTGCTTTGATAGCCAGACATGGTGGTACGCACCTCTAACCACAGGAAGCCAGAGGATCATGAGTTCGAGCCCAGCCTAAGTCACAGAGCAAGACCTTAAATAGCACGCTCAAGGCAGAGAGGATTACAGTGAGAAACAGCTGTCTCACTCCCAGGACATGTTAGATCTGCTGTACCGTGAGAACACACCCATCGCCATTTGAGTGGTTACCTGTTATTTGATCAGGATGTGCACTCAGCAAGCTCTCCTCTACTTCAGACCTCAGATGTCCTTCCCTCGCCCGATGCCTAGCAGGCGGGAGCTTCCGAGCCTCCTTGCACATTGACATGTTAGCTTTCTGGCTGACTGCATCCATTTGGGGAGCTTGATTAAAGAGCTCGCACCTCAAAAGATCAATTTGATTCTCCATGCCCTGAAAAAAATCCTGTCTCTGAACCTGAAGACAGAGCCAGATGTTCTCTTAGAGGTCTCCTGAGAGCCACCAAGCTGGCCTTGCTGGCAAGCTTTCTCTGGTCTGCCCTCCCATGTCCCCACACACATGCCAAAAACCCATCTTTAGCCATATGGCCTTGCTTCAAAATAATAACACAGAAGCAATTGAGCAGTGTTCCTCATGGTGAAACTTAATGAAAAGGATTCTGGTCCCTGTGCCCACAGGTGGCTATTTAAATTAATGCAGATTAAATTAAATTAACAATTCAGTGTCTCAGTCACAGGAGCCACATTTCAAGCATTCAATACCTACCTGTGGCCAGTGGTTGCTGTGGTGGGCAGCTTAGGTAGAACACATTTTTTTTCCTTACTGAGGGATCTTCAGGACAAGGCTGAGGGTGAGATCCAGGACAAGACGACAAGTGGAAACAGCCATTTCAAGGCCTTGTGTATCACTGCCTTTGGTCCACTTGCAGAGGGTGAGTGGGCCAGAGGAGTGAGGGCAGGTGCTTCTGATGAATGTATCCTATTTGACCTAGATACTTCACCAACTAGACGTAAACTTGACCTTCCATTGGTCCAAGTTCACAGGTGCTACCTTCGTGGAAAACTGGATCCTTTCAAACGTCTAAACTTCAGGCAAATCTCAAAACACCTTCCTCCCAGATCCTATCGACACTCCTGAAACCTCGCCAATGGGATCAAAAGACAAGGAAAAGAACGTCTCTCCTACCCAGATAGCCCTGCAAGTCTTCCCTGCCAACTGCTGTAGTCATTCCTCACTAGAGTTTATACAGATGGTGGGGCAAGATGACTAAGGCATTTTACAGGAGGGAACTGGGCTCAGGGGAATCCGAATGTATTGCTTTTGGCAAAAGGCTAAGAAGCTTTAGGTGAAAGTAGGCCGGGAGAGTCAATTCTCTAACTTCTGAGTAAATGTTTCTCTTATACTGCGTTGCCCTTTTAGAAAAGAGCCCTCAAGATGGCAACCACTGGCCTGAGTGTTAAAGAGCTGGGATGCATACTAGAAGGAAGAGATTTTTCTGCACTCCCTGGCCCTTGATGCAAGGCAATGGATGAGGACACAGGGGAGTTCCAGCTTGGGAGACAGGAGAGAATATATTTCACTTGTGGCAGGAGTTCTGCTTGAAGGAATGAGACTAACTGCTAATTGTCTCTTCCTAGCTATCTAGGAGGCTAGGATGATGGATGAAGTCATAGATAGACTCATTGGAAAGATGGTAAGAAGCCAGAGGGTTATGAGCCTCCTGCTTCTCGGAACACAAACAGAAGTAAAACTAAAATAAACAGACACTTCTTGTAGCCTTTTATTCTTATGAAAGAGAGAAATGTCAAAGAAATCGAGCTTACATCAGACAGATTATATATAAAATGTCCCCCAGGGGGGTCCACGTGTCAGCAAAGGTTCCGCTCAGCCTCCTGTATTCACCCAGTTGGTGTCCTAAATAATGAGAATCACTCAGAATATAACAAGTTAAACTCACCAGCCCATGATGGACCTTTGGAAACACCAGAAGCAAATGCTCAGACTTTTAGATATACTTTCCTGTATCGCAATGAGCCAACCATTGGCAATCCACAGGAAATCTATATAATAGCCTCCTTCTAACAACACTGTAGTTTTCCCCACTATTCTGAACACTGGGGGTATTGTTCTACTCGTGAAGAATTATTTAGACTTGAAATTTATTTATTTTGAGGAGAACAGTGTAGTAGAAAGAAAACATATCTAGTTTTCCTGAGGCTTGCCTCTTTGTCTAGCTTGTGCTTTCTACTCTGTAAGTTGCTCTAAATCATGGAAATCTCATGAAGTGATAGGTTTTGGGGTAATTAAAAAAAACAAACAAAACAGAAAGCAGAGGAACAAAGAAAGTGCATATGAGGGAATAGGAAGCCTAAGCCAACAGAAAAGCTAATTTTAGAAGAATATTTGACTGTTGAGTTCTTACCTATCGGTAAAGGGATTCTGAAGGCTCCAGAGTTCACGAGGTTTTATTCTCACAAAGGGAAAGTCTGCACTTACGTAATGGCTTCTCCAGCATAACAGTTCCCATCTGACAAAGCCTTCCGGAATCAAAGACAGGATGGTGGTGGACAGGACCGAACTATATTGAGGGTAACACTGCCTAATGCAATTCTGCCAGCAATATTTTTTCACTTTCCTAATGGGTCTTTATGCAGCACAAGCCTAGTGATCCCCTGCCAGATGAGCTACTCTGAGTCCTGAGCTGTTTCTATCAGTGCCCTGGACCAACTATCTTCAGCCAATGGGAATCCTTTCCTTCCTCTTGGCCCTTGGCATTAGAACTGGAAGTGTACCTAGGGGCTTGTAGAGCACTTCCTGGGAAATGAGTCTTTCCTTGAGGCACCTGTTTTTCCCTAAGTCAAAATATACCCACTGGTTTTGGTCTAACGATCACTAAGAATTTAAAGCGATTTCTCTTAAGACTCAGTTTTCCCTGGGGTGTGGTGGGGTTGGTAATAACCACAGTCCGAAATAGATGAGGTGTGAATGTGTCTTTATATACTCAAAATGCACACTTTTCTAACTCACCTGGATTCCAGAAAAGAGAACCAGTGCTCCTTCTCTGGGGGGTTTCATCTGCCTGATAACATTTCCCCTTAGAGACCCGGCTGGACCATGTAAAAGGATGTGAAGCATTTGCTCCAGGAGACGTCTAGACTCCACTAGGGCTCACCAGAAGAGAAACAGAGTTGACAGGTAATGCAGATGCCTTGCAAGTGGGTCCTGGACCACATTCCATCACCAACAGAGCCTAAGGGCCAAGCCGCCTGGGCTCCATTGCAGGTGGCTACCCACTCACTACTGATACACCTAGTCTTTCTGAGCTTGATCTGATCTTCCAGAATAAATACCACCATACCCGTAGAAGCACATCAGGCCTCGCTGTTACAGTCAAATTGGCTAGAGTATACTGTGGTAACAACATCAACAACAAAACCCCCGAAGTCTCCTTGGTTCCACACTATCCATGGCTTGTTCTGTTCACAGTGCCCCTGTGACCGTGAGGTTCTGGTAATCCAGAGAGCCCAGGTGGTGGGAGCTCTGTGCTGGCAGCTGCTTCCGCAGTCCCCATACAAGCTTGATATGGACACATCATGTCACGCACAGGCTTAGAAATCTTTCACCGCAATGTGGCAGGTCTCCATTTTTTATCATAGTTCAGGAACTAACTCAAGGTAGACAGCCATATAGAGCTTCTGAAGAGATAAAAACACGGGTTTCTAGCAGCAGTCGGGAGTGAAAGTGCTCTCGGAAAGTAGTAGAAAAGCTGAAGCTTCCTTCGCCTCTCTGTGTGTGTGGAGCTCCTTACAGTGCCCAGGAGAGGCCAAGGCAATGTGCTAATGTGATTGTGTGCCTTGTAAACACTGTTACATTGAGAATTCTTTTGTAGTTTATATTGTCATATATGCTTTAGGTCACACATAAATAGAATCTTTTCTGGACGGAAAGGAATCCTTGAGTATTTGTCAACAGCCACAACGACTAGCAAAGTACACATGGCACTACTCTTTGAAGCTAATATAGAAGGGGAGGAAGATGCCATTTAACCATAAGAGAAGGCTTGGGAGGAGGGTGAAGATGTCTACTGCCTCTCCCTCCTCGTCATCCTCCCTTGGTCTCTGTCTTTATCACCACCTCTTGCTTTGAAGAAGTAGCATCCTACCTTCTGAGGAATCCTAAACTCCCTGAGAACATAGCCGGATTTAGGGGCTCCTGGAATTCCAATGTGGAAGGGCCATTAGAGGGCATAAACTCTCATTCTACCTCACTCAAGAACTTAAAAGAGCAAGAAAGCAGCCAAGTTCATACAACTAGCCAGTAGGAGCCCATCCCCAAACTTTGACCCTCCAATACTCTTCCTTGTAGAATTCCACAGAGCTCATTAAACAGGTACTGCTTGACTCCAGTTCCAGTGTGAGCTGAGCTTACAGCCAGTACCTCATTGCTTTCTGATTCTGTGCCATCAAGCAATACCCCAAGTCACACCATGAAGTTTTCTATTTCTTCAAAGTTGACTTCCAGTGCCCTGTTGGGGACCAAACTGCGGGACTAGGCAAAGCTAGAGCCTGCCCTGAAGCAGATTCCCGAGAAGGGCTTGACCTTTTCAAAGAACAGGTTCCCCGAAGACTGTTGCCTCCTGGTCTAAGGAGAATATCTTGCAGTTTAGAGATTCACCTTATGTCCTTGGGCACTTCCCAGTTCTCTCCCCGCCACCCTAAGCTTCAGTTCCTGCTTCAGGGCTTTAAATGCTGTACACTCCTCTCAATAAACAGACCTTGACAAGGACACTGCTTGGTCTCGCTCCTCTTTCTCACCCGTTCTCCCGCAGGTATGGGTCCCCCTCGACCCCCATGAATAACTGGGTCCCCGCTGGCGGGGGCAGTGCCCTCCCCCACACCACACACTAATACTACCCACATACACACCACACTCTCCAGTCTTCACCCTGTACACAATGTCCCTATTCACACACTACCACTTCCTTCTGTGCCCTGTTAATCACAAAATCTATCAGAGTTACAAGATCATTTAAGAGCCATGTGGCCCAATTGCTGTATTCTATCAGTGAGGAAAGGATGTTAAGGACGGTTCAAAAGAATTAAGAGGTCTGTTTTTCTGGGCCATGTGTGTCAAAACAAAGCCCAAGGACCCTGATTCTAGAGGATTTCTATTGTATTTTTCCATACTCCGTGGAGTGAAGGAGATTATTATAGCTCGCCTTCTGTCTAATGTTATGTTTAGGGAGATCATAAAAGTAAGAATTGATTGCTATGCGTATGGTCTAATTTCTGTACTCTTGATGATGAAGTTACAATGAGATTTGTTCTGAGAAACATTTTTTAAGAAGGAAGCTTTTGCCCAGGGACACTGGCCAGTTTTTCTTTTATAGTATTTTGCCCCACCTTCCTGAGGAATTCTTTAGAAGTTCTCAGAACTCAGAAAGAGGAGCATATCATACATACCTCCTTTACTTCACCTATCTGTCAGAATATTGGGAAAACTAAAACTAAATCATATGCACACACACACACACATACACAGAGAGAGAGAGAGACAGAGACAGACAGAGACAGAGACAGAGACAGAGAGACAGAGACAAAGAAGGAGAGAGAGGCTGGTGGCTATAGTTTAACAAAGGGATTGCTTATAACACTGTGTCCAATAGGGGAACAACAAAAGGCAGAGCAGTCAGAGACTTGAGGTCAGCAGCAATAGCTGGGCAGCTCCCACCCACCTCTGGGCTTCAGCAGTAGGAAAGGATAGTGATGGCCCAGAAGCAGCATGCTATGCCCATGCCTAGAGACTGTGGTGCGTGGTTCACGGAGAAGCCACAGCAACAGAGATGCAGGATGAAACACCCTGGCCTCCCTTACCTCACTGTTTCTCACGGGGCTTTCCACCAGACTGAGGATGCAGAAGCTCTCAGGGTTAGCCCAGATCATTCTCCTGAGTCAGGGGATGCTATGCAAGCCTCCCAGAGAGGAAAATGGAAACTATTCCACACAGCTTATTTCAGTACTCAACATTTCCAGAACTGCTCTTGAATGCCTGCCCTGAGTCAGGGATTCTCACTCTCAAGGGCCACATACATAAAACTTCCCACCCAGTCCCCAAATTCTGAAATTCCCTTCTCAATCGTCTGGCCAGGTTCACTGTCTCACAAGTATCGCTTACAGTGAAGCCCCTTCTGATTCAAGCCCCCTCAGTGCCCATTAACATTAGTGATTCTGTAGCCTGGGAGGCTGAAACATGGCCGTCCCACTGGCAGCCCAGTGAGCAGAGGGAGGGGATTGGTTCTTCTCTTCATCGCAGCACAATGGCACCAGCAAAGCGCCTCCTTGTTCTCTTAGCCTTTGGCTATTCTGCCAGAAGAAAATTGCCACCTGATGGATATAATGAAGAAACCGCTTACAATAGGAAAAGTTGTTGTTGTTTTGTTTGTTTTTGCATGATTATGTCCTAAAACATAAAGTTCCTCCAGGTAACAATGAAATTAATTGTAAATACTTTCTCCCTCCAGGCCAACTGTTTAATATGGCCCAATACTAAGTTCCTAAATTTTGCCAAATAAAGATGTATTTTCAGCTTTCTGGAATTTTCTTTGCTTCTCCAAACCTACTCCTCAAGAACTCCCTTCCCTTTTTTTGGTATCATTTCTAAGGAAACCAGCCTTATCTGCTTAGAGCATGGGTGGCGTTGCTGTGGAGACCCCACAGAGCAACCGACACCCCTCTGTGTCCCTCTCTGAGATTCACCTGAAAAGGGGTGCCCTTCAGCCAGCCCAGCCAGCCTTGACCCTTTCAGACCTGGGCATAAAAATACCAGCAGGAGTTTGTCTCTTGTTGTTTACACCCTCCAAATTGTCCATCTACTCTCTTCAATGGGGTAGAGTTATCCTCTCTTTACAGCCATGTATGTTTTTGAAGCCCATCGGCCTCCCCCAGCTAATTTGGCCACATTGTTTATTCATGAAGGGAATGAATGAGAGACACCCAGAGAAGCATCTTTGTGGGATGATCTCCTCAATCATAACTATTCACAAACCCCATATACATATAGATATAGATATATATTATATATGAGGTATATATGCCATATATACATATATATATGTATATATATATATATATATATATATATATATATATATATATATATACACATATATCATCAAGGCTGAGAACTTAGCAGTAGTGTACTCACCTAGGATGTAGAGGCCTGTGACCTGTATTCTGTCCATAGCAGGGGAAGAAAAAAAAAAACTCGTTAAATGAATCAACATTGGTGGCAGGAATGAAAGCAACATAAAAACTCATGCATGATAACAAAGTAATAATGTATCATGTGAAAATCTATGTTACTGTAACAGAATTGACTTGAATGTCGAATAGAATCAACTGTAGCTAGACTTTTGGGTACTTTGTGGGTTCTTTTTTCTCCTACCCTTTCAACCTCTAACACTCAATAGGAGAGAAAAAAGGAGAGAGGGGAGAGAGTTCCTCCAGGTAACCTTGAAAATAATCTTAAATACTTTCTCCCTCCAAGCCAACTATTTAATATGGCCCAATACTACTTTTCTAAGTTTTGCCAAATAAAGACGTATTTTCAACTTTCTGGACTTTTCTTTGCTTCTCCAAACCTACTCCTCAAGAACTCCCTTCATTATTGTTAGACTACTAACTGCCAAGTGGGGGAGGGGAGTTCCTTGGAGCAAGTTTGATATATGCTCTCAGGATATCTAATTTCTTCTTCTTCTTTCTTCTTTGCACAATACTACTTACTTAGCAAACTGCAACCAGCAGCATCCGACCAACAACCAACAACCAACAACAACCAACAACAGCCAACAACCAACAAACAACAACAACCAACAACCAACAACACCAACAACAGCCAACAAACAACAAACAACAACAGCCAACAACCAACAACCAACAACCAACAACAACCAACAAACAACAACAACCAACAAACAACAACAACCAACCAACAACAACCAACAACAACCAACAACAGCCAACAAACAACAACCAACAACAACCAACAACAGCCAACAACAACAACCAACAAACAACAACAACCAACAAACAACAACCAACAACAACCAACAACAGCCAACAAACAACAACCAACAACAACCAACCAACCAACAAACAACAACCAACAACAACCAACAACCAACAACAACCAACAACAGCCAACAAACAACAACAAACAACAACCAAACAACAAACAACAAACAACAACCAACAACAACCAACAACAGCCAACAACCAACAAACAACAACAACCAACAACCAACAACCAACAACCAACAACAGCCAACAAACAACAACAAACAACAACCAAACAACAACCAACAACCAACAACAAACAACCAACAACAACCAACAACCAACAACCAGCTACAACCTATTGGGGCTCTAGAATTTATATATTCTCTGAAAAGTTTCCAGAATTCCAAATTTTGCACACTGTAAGAAATTACCTGTAGCTGACAAAATCACTCTGCTACAGGACTTTGTCACCTACTGTGAAGCAGCCTCATATCCCCCATGCCTGGGATTGAAACAAAAACGTATCTTAACAATATCCCTAGGTTGCTTAAAGAACCCAAAATCCTCACTACAATCAACTGTCAGATGGATAAATAAAATGTGAGATATACGCACAGTAGAGTACTTTACAGCCATGACGAATGAAATCCTGTCATTTGTAGCAACACAGATGGGCCTAGGCAGCTGATCTAAGTATACTATACACTGATTTAAATATACTGACTTAAGTATAAAGTCAGAGACTAGGGAGAAGCTGTCACATGCTTTCTTTACAGGTAGAATCTACAAAGCTGATCTCAAGAAGTGGGAAACAATGTAGTTATCAGTCTCTGAGGAGAGTATGAGGCGTGAGGAGCACAGAGACAGGACGGATAAAGGTGAGGAGGGAACAGCCTCCCAGTAATCCACACATCACGATAACATGGCCCACCACAATGAGTTGAATACCTCGAAGTAGCTGGTAAAGAGGACTTCCAGAGCTTCTGACACAAAGCAAATGTGTTTGCCTGAGGACAGAGACATGCCAATTACAATTAGCTGATTATTAAACTTAATATATAGATTTGGAAATACCATACTACATACACAAATGTGCATAACTGCCATACGCCAACTGAAAATAGAAATATTTTTAAATTGGGGCATAATTTTTATATGGGAAAGGTTGTAGAAAGTCATATGAATAAAACTGTTCATTTGATAGATAATAAAATTATGCTGATTTCAAATTCCCAAATTCAAAAGTGAATAAGAGGATCTACTGTCTTGACCAAGATTTCATGGAACATCAAGAGGTCACCTCCTGTAGCCAGGCAGGAACCCCAGTAGGGTGACGGAGACACAAACCTACCCAAAAAAAAGGTCAACCCTGTCTAAAAGAAATGTAGGCCCAGAGAAGGGAGCAGAGACTGAAGGAATGGCCAACCAATAACCGGCCCAACTTGAAACCCATCCCACGGACCCACCAATCCCAAACAAGGTTAATGATAGTCTGTTAGGCTTGCAGACAGGAGCAAGTTGTCCTCTGAGAGGCTCCACCCAGCAGCTGACTCAGACAGACACAAACACCCATAGGCAAACAGTGGACAGAGCTTGGGGACTCTTATGGAAGAATAGGAGAAAGGATTGCAGGCCCTGAAGGGGATAGGAACTCCACAGGAAGACAAAAAAGTCAACTAACCTGGACCCTGTGGCTCTCAAAGTCTGAACCACCAAACCAAAGAGCAAACAGGGCTGGACCTAGGCCTCCCTGCCCATATATGTAGCAGATGTGCTTCATGTGGGTCCAGAACAACTGGGACCAGGTCTATTCCAGGTTTGTTGCCTGTCTGTAGAATGTGTTCTTCTAGCTGGGCTGCCTTGTCTGGCCTCAGTGGAAGAGGAAGTGCCTAGCCTCACAGAGACTGAAATGCCTTTTTAAAAACAGAATCACAACCTCTGCAGCGCTAGTATTGAAATTTGGTAAAGATAAAGGGAATTACACTGAAGACAGAATCTCACAGCTCACTGAAATGTTGAAACCAGTGTACGTTGGCAACTGAAATATGTGTGTTTAAAATAGCAAAGGAGGCTGCATCAAATACATCGAATCGCGTTAATAAAGTCCACAGAGTTATCGTAAGCAATTTGCAAACGAGTGAAAAGAGACAGAGAAAAGAAAGAAGAAAATGAACAATTAATTTAGGCCTCCGGTAGAACAGAAGGCAATACCCCGGCAACAACGCAGGGTTACAGCTGCTGAGATTCATATCTGGGTCGCCTGTGAGGTGAGGAATCCCCAAGCCGCCCGCCTTGGGAGTGGAAATACTAGGCTCCAAAGAAAGCAATGCTTTTATTTATTGGTTCACTGGTGTACTTGGGTTTGTTTCCTCTGTGCTGAGAGTTGAATCCATGGCCTCTCAGATGCCGGGCAAGGGTTCTTCTACGGTGCCACAGCTTCAGGCCAAGGAGATTGGGAGCTGTCTTGATTCCCACCAAGTCCCCAGATCGATCAAGTTCACTGTCACAGAGAGCACTGCCAACCCAGGCTTCGTGGGATCCTATGAGGCCTCGCTGAGGGTAAATTCACAAAGGGAAAATTCCGTAACACTGGGTGAAGCAGCGACCACATGGGAGCACGCTACAGTAAGCTACGGGCTCAGTTGGCTGCCGCTCTGGTTTATGTAGTTTGACTTTCATCCGTGGTCCTTGGCTAGTAAGTTCCATACCTCTTGATATTTCCTGGAACACTAGAACAAGAATAATAGATGGTAGAACAGTATTTGCCCTTCTGTTCTTGCTTCTTGGATCAGCTTTGGGATGCCTCAGAATGGTCCTTTTTTTTTTTTCTTCTTTTTTTTGGTTTGTTTTTCAAGACGAGGTTTCTCTGTGTGGCTCAGGCTATCCTAGAACTCACTCTATAAACCAGCTTGGCCTCAGACTCAGACATCAGCCTGCCTCTGCCTCCCTAGTGCTGGGATTAAAGATGTGTGCCACCCCACCTGGTGCAGAGTGATCATTTTTAATTACATTACGATAATAATTAGTAGTAGTACTGTATGCCCGTGCATGCACACTTGTGCACCAGACAGTGCATGTAAGCAGAAACTGTTTTTCCCCTTCCTACATGTGGGTCACTGGGGAGAATCAACAAACTCATCTGTCTTGGCATAATACCCTTACCCACAGAACCATCTCATGGGCCAAGAGTGATTCATCTTTTTAAGTTAGCACACAAAGTAATGGATTTAATTGTGACATAAGCATCAATATATTTTTTTCCGATTTGTTCCTTTACCCTGTTGACCCTTGTGATGGTTTACATATGCTCGGCCCAGGGAGTGGCACTATTAGAAGGTAAGGCCCTATTGGAGTAGGTGAGGCCTTGTTGGAGTAGGCGTGTCACTTTGGCTGTGGGCTTTAAGACTCATCCTAGCTGCCCAGAAATCAGTCTTCTGCTAGCAGCCTTCAGATGAAGATGCAGAACTCTGAGCTCTGCCTGCACCATGCCTGCTTAATCCTGCCATGCTCCTGCCTTGATGATAATGGAACTGAACCTCTGAAACTGAAAGCCAGCCCCAATTAAATGTTGTCCTTCGTAAGACTTGCATTGGTCATGGTGTCTGCTCACAGCGGTGAAACCCTAAGACAACCCTCATACTATTTTCTCCTCACTGGTCCCCTCCCCAGAATGCTAATCAAGCATTCTTCACCATAATCTTGGAGCTCTCTCTCTAGCTCGCTTCTCTCTCCTTCCCTTCTTCCCTCTCTTATAAGCTCCTTTGTCCCCTTCATTTGTCCCTTTCATTTCTCAAAAGTGCACCATGGAAACTAGAATTTCTTTTCCCCACAATGGGTCATAGAAACTAAAGGCATACTCCAATCACCCACTCCCTGTCTTCCTGGTATGAGCAGGCCAGAGAGACACTCTCCCGTCTACCTTGCCACACAGCAGATTCTAAGACCCTCATTCCAGAAAGGGGTCCTGTTCCATTCCCTGGAGGGGGTAAGGGGATGCTAGACAGATGGGCCCTGTAGGGTTCCTCTCTCCATCTGATGGCATTAGGGCATACCCTTCTGTCTAATCTCATTTCAGCACAGGTCTCCATGCGTAAATCTTGGTTGTGCAGAGACGGCTCTGTAAAAAGAACAAGTGAGACAGAGAGAGCATCTAGACAGCCAAGCTCATAGGGGCTTAGGGGTAGGGAACAGATCTCACTTACATGCTGGGACTGCAAAGAGCAGAGGTTCTTGACCCAGTACCCTCCAAGACTTCTCTTTCACCCAATACTTATCAGTATTTTTTAAGTGTCCTTTAGGATAAACCCATCACTAAAAGCACAGTGTTTTTATGAAATTCCATGAGCTGAGCAGGGGTGAGGTATGTGTGGGATCAGGGTATGAAAGCCCCATTGTGAAGACATGGGTCAGAAGTCACGAAGGAAGGCCTGGACTTGGGGCTGATATCTGACATGGGATCGGCATGAGGATCCGAGGCCTCAACCTGTCAGAGCTGACGCCATCTCCAGGTGCACAGCAGCAGGTCGGAAGTGAATTGGAGGCCAGCCAGCTGGTGTCCTCGGCAGACCTGACTGCCTGCTTGCTGGTGAAGAGCCATCTCCATGCATTCTGGCATCACGGAGGAGCGCCATGTTTTCATTTATGTTAGGAGATGGCAGAGAGCGAGCCGGCTCTCCCGCTGCAACATCAGAGACTTGAAATGAATTAATTAAGCTGCAGTAGATCGAGTGTCTATATTTTAAATCACCGAAGGAGCAGAAGGAAAATAATGTGAGGGAAAGGGGGGCAAAGCAGATATGAAAATTCACCTAGATAGAATTTTGACAAACGGAAACTCTATCTCGAGCACACAGTAAGTAGGATGGCATGACTCACGCATGCGAAGACCTACAACCAGGGGGAAGGTGCGAAGAGTTGCAGCACACTCCAAGCTGCCAAGAGACGGCCTGCAAAGGCTCAAAGGAAGAGGAATTGGACGGCAGGAATCCGAAGACAGTGGTTAAGTGTGCCATGTGTAGTTCGGTATTTCGAGAGTCTCACTACACAGCTCAGTTGGCCTCACGCTTGCTATATATATATATCCTAGGCTGGCCTTGAACTTGAAATCCTGTTTCAGTCTTCCAAGTTCTGAGAGTAGAGACAGGAGTCCTAATGTCTGGCAGGTAGATGCACACATGTATTTTTTTCCTATTGTGAGTGTGTGTTTGAGTGTGCATCTGTGTGTGTGTAGATAAGGTCAGAGGACGACTTATGGGAGTTGGTTCTCTCCTCACACAATGTGACTTCTGGAGATTGAACTCAGGTCATCAGGTTTGGTGGCATTAAACTTGGTGATAAGTACCTTTAACCACTGAGCCACCTCTCTGGCCCCAAGAGATTCATTTTTATTTGGTATTCGTGACATTTTCTTTAAACTTTTTTCTCTTCAGACAATTGTTACTCATATGCAGTTGTAAAGACAACGTAAAGAATGTCCATGTGTCCTTCACATAGTGGTATCTGACCATAACATCTTGCATTACACAGTCAAAATACCAAGCATATCAGTCTTCATAACATGGGAGCGCTTACATCTACATCTATGGCCGGATTAACTTCATTTTATCTCTAACAAAACGGTGGGATTTTTCACTCAACGTGCCCTTCAGGAAACCCGTCTACACAGGCATATCCCATTAGTTTGTCCTTTCTTTTCTTTTTTCCTGAATAGTGTATCATAATATGTATGGCCCACATACAACTGCCGGGCTATAACTGCATGTTTAGAACATGTATACAAGTGTGTGTGAGCACCTGTGTGTAGGTGTGTGGGCGTATGTGAATACATATGTGTATACCTGTGTGGGGTGCATGTGCCCATGTGCTTACATGGAGAGGCAAAGATAGATATTGCCTGTCTTCCTCAGTTGCTCTATACCTTCTTTTTGAGGCATCCTCTTACTGGACCGCCTGGCCAGCATGCTCCTGCAACCCTCCTGTCCCTGTTTCTCTGTCTCTGTTTACAGGCAGGGACCACCACCCCTGACATTTTATGGAGGTGGGGAGCTATGCACAGCAAGCACTTTATCTACTGAGCCGTTTCTCCAACCCTGCATTCAGTAGTTTTTTTTTTTTTTTTTAAACTGGCCAAGTGTTTCCCAAAATGCTGCACTGTTTTACAATCCCACTTGCAGTGTGTAAGTGATCTAGTTTCCCTGCAGCCACAGCATTTGAGATTCCTACTACTCTATTCCTAGCTCCTTTGATGGCTCTGTCACAGCATCTCGTTATGGTCCTCATTGGCATCTCTGCCTGTGGATCCCCCTATGGATCCTCTTCACTGAAATGTCTGGTCCGATCTTTCAAATGTTTTCTAATTGGACACTTTCTGTGTTGCGTTTCCAGGCTTCTCTGTGTGGTGGGTTCTAGGTTCTGACCCCGTTGGATGTGCAGTCGCAGTCATTTTTCTTCCAGATACAGTTTCTTTCTTCATCTTCCTAACAGCCTCTCACAGAAGCCTTTAATTTTAACAAAGCCCAATTTATCAGTGTTTCTTTTTATGGATTGCGCTGTTACACATTGTCTTAAGAATCCGGCCTAAACTAGATCGTAAAGGTCTCAGCAACACCAGGCACATGGCTACTTCTAGGTTCCCCATCTCATTGTCTAAGGTGGAAAAACCATCAAGAACAATCCTGACTTCAGCCACTGGCCTTGACGTCTACATGGACCCATATACACCTACACTCTTCACATAGATGCTTACACACATGCGTGCACACATAGGAATTTCATTAAACCTGTAAGTCAGTATACTAGTTTGGGATGAAGTGACGCTTCCATGGGCCGGGTTTCCAGTCCAGAGGTATGCTTGTCTCTATTTATGGGGTCTTTCCTCACCACTCAGAATTTAGTCCTGTCTACGTTTTATTAGATCCACACCCAAGAGTTCTACTTTTGAGTGACTGTATTTTGCCTTTTTCAGCTTCGGTGTCCATGTGTCTAGAAGCCTTTAATGTTTATTCGATTTCTGGTGACCTTACTTAATTCATGCATTAGGACAGTGAGCGTATTTGGCTTGGCTTGGTAGATTTCTCAAAAGCTTCCAAAGTAGTCAGCCATGTTACCTGCCAAGGACAACTTTTCTTCCTTTATGCTATTTCCTTTTATTTTCTTTTTCTGTCCTAAGACCCTATTGTGTGGTCCCAGCACCACACTACATTGGATATAGAAAATGACAGTGGCCATCCTTACTTCATCCTCCGTCTCAAAAATAATGTTTTCTTCTTCCTTCGGTCTTTCTTTTTGCCAAATATTCTCCTGTTGTCTTAGACAGGGTTCCTATTCCTGCACAAACATCACGACCAAGAAGCCAGTTGGGGAGGAAAGGATTTATTCACCCTACACTTCCACATTGCTGTTCATCACCAACGGAAGTCAGGACAGGAAGGAACTCAAGCAGGTCAGGAAGCAGGAGCTGATGCAGAGGCCATGGAGGGACATTACTTACTGGCTTGCTTCCCCTGGCTTGCTTAGCTTGCTCTCTTATAGAACCCAAGACCACCAGCCCAGGGACGGCACCACCCACAATGTGCCCTCCCACCCTTGATCACTAATTAAGAAAACGCCTTACAGCTGGATCTCATGGAGGCATTTTCTCAAGGGAGGCTCCTTTCTCTGCGATAACTCCAGCTTGTGTCAAGTTGACACACAAAACCAGCCAGTACACCTCTGTATCATGGTCTTCCCGGAACTATTTTTTCCAAACCACTTCCTGTGTGCACACTGCTGCTGAGTTTATTTTTGCAATCTACTATTTATTAGCAATTACTTTGGAGTAACACCATTCATGCATATCTTGCCAATGGAGATGCCATTGGGGAGTCCGTCCTTTCTCTACCCCTCCAGCACCAGTCCAGCAAAAGGCAAAAGGCACCTTCACTACTGCAAGCAGAAGAGAAAGCCCAAGCTCATGAGTTCCCCAAGAGGTCTCCACCACCGGCAGAGTTACGTGCATGAGGAAAGGGAAGCATAGTTGTTCCTCTAAGTTCACAGAAGGCAAGTTGCAGTTCTCCTCTTGGTTTTGTCTGACGGTCCTACAGCTAGAATATGTGACCACTGGGTCTTGGGTCCTGGGTCACCCAGGCTTCTACTGCCTTGACAAAATGTCTGAGATGACCAGATTGAAAGGAAGGAAGTTTTATTTTGGTTTGTGATTTCAAAGACACTCAGCTGTCATTTTGAGCATGTGGGGAGGCTCGTCATGAAAGGCCTGGGTTAAAGCAAAACTGTTCATCCTTGGTAGCTAGAAAAAAAAAAGCAGAGAGCAAAGGAAAGGGCCAATGTCCCTTATACCCCCCTTTAAGGGCATGCCCGATGACCTGACTTCCTTGCCTAGTATTAGACCCCACCTCCTAAAGTTTCCATCACTCCCAATAGTGAGTGCTACAGGCCAAAGACCAAGGTGTAGGCATATGAGCCAGCTGGGACATTTATGATCCAGACCATAACAAGTCCTAAAATCTTGCTTCCTCGTTTCCACTGTTCAGAATCATCATATATCACATGTATATTATATAAACCTGTATATATGTACATATATTTATGCTGCAAAGCACAGCACCCCCTATATGCATAGATATGCATATATGTACATATATACATATATGTATGAATTTGAAGAATGTAAAGAATATAAGAATGTATCTATTCTGTCTTCCCAAAGGCATTAAGTACCCACTGTGTATCTTTATATTCTTAATTGTTGCCAGTACTTTTAAATTAAAATTTCAAAGTAGAATTCAGTGAGTTTTGCTTCTCTTGAAAATACCGTCTTGGGCCCATACTCCCATCACGGAAAGAGATAGTGTGGGCTACGCTACCCAATATGCTTACCTACTAGCTACAACGCCTGCGTGTATTCGTAGCTTTCCTCAAGCAAATGCCCAACCAGAAGTGCGTCAAAGGAGGAAGGGGCTATTTGGGTTGCAGTCCATGATGGAGGGAAAGACAGGATGGCAGAGAATGGACAGGAAGTGGGTCTAATCTATAAAGCCTCAAGATTCACCCCTCCCCCCCAGTGATCTACTTCCTCCAGAGAGGCTCCACCTCTTAAAGGGTTCATCTTTTCAAACAGCACCGCCCGCTACCTAGGGACCAAGGCCTTCTCAATATTACTACTTGGCACCGTGTGCTAGGCCAGCTCCTCAAAGCCTGTGGATTCCTGGGAAGTGTCTCTGAAACCTTGGCCAGACAGGGCCCTGCCATTAGAGTCTACAGTGCCTGGTCCCAATTCATAGCATTAGCCACGGGATAGACTCTATATATACTCAAATGGGCGTTATTTATGTGTCTCTCTCTCCTCTCCTTGGCTATGAGCTTCATAGGCACCAAGACCATATGTGCTTTGGCCGTTCCTGTATTCCCTGGGCTAGCAGAAAGCCTGACTCAGAACAAACAACAAAGCAGACACCGCCAAAGGTTGGGTGGTTCTTCCGAAGTTAATTCGGACGGCATCAAAATGGAAGCTGTAATAGCTGTTGCCCTAAGATTTAGATTAGGATAGTTTATTTTAAACTTGAGACCAAAAATTCATAAACATTTTTTATCATGTAAAGAAAAATGTTGGGGTTGGGGATTTAGCTCAGTGGTAGAGCGCTTGCCTAGCAAGCGTAAGGCCCTGGGTTCGGTTCCCAGCTCCGAAAAAAAAAAAAAAGAAAAGAAAAATGTTAGTTAAATAAGTCTCTACCATGAAGCTCCCCGTGACCCCATTAAAAATAGACGTAACTTAGACCTCGGGAGTCTGAGATCTCTGAGGCTGAGGTCTCCGGGATATCAGGAATAAAGCTCAAGGCACAGCTATGGGCTTTGCCCTTGTATCACCCAGTTAATTACTGAATGCCTTGTTTGTCGCTACTTTGAAGTTTAATTTGTTTTCTTCTAAAGCCTGATGAATTTCATTCCAGCCAGAGAAACATTTTCTGTCTTAGCTAATCACCTCCGAATCAATCAAAAGGCAATGAGCTTCCCAGGCCTTAGTTTCCCCCATCTATTAAACGAGAAGAATGATTACTATTCTACATAACGTGAAGGTTTATAAAGATCATGTGAGGCGACCCGTGGGAATCCAGCCAACAAATTCTGCAAGGCAAAGAGGGAGCTGTTTCCGGGACGTCTTCTGGCTTCTTCTCCCAAGTCTCTGTGCCTACAAATCTACAAACGAAAGAACTAGCCCAAGGCAATGGGGGGGGCGGGGGAGCTTTACCTTTAAGAAGCATTCTGAGCTTTGACCCCCAAGTAAAGCCAGAAAGATTGAAGATGGAATTGCCAGAACTCTCAGCCTCTTCAGACTGGGTCTGGGGAGGCCCTGGAGCAATGTCGGAACTTACTTCACGATTGAGCCCCAAAGCACCAGGTGTTCCTGCCCTACCTAACCTGCTGCTTAGATCAAAGGTGGGGAGGGGGTGGTGTGACCCTAGGAGGTGCAGATCCGCTGGTACGCAGCTTTTTACTCAGCGCCCACCCCCACCCTGGCCAAGGGGAAGCTGCTACGGAGCAGAATCACCTCAGTGCAGCAGAGGGCAGTGGTGCGCTCATCTCGGCCCGTACCTAGTGTGGAGGGCAGGTTCTTCTGGGTGTGTTCAGAGCTAGGGAGCCAGGATCTGAGCCCTCCTGCTGGTCCTCCTTCCTCCGCCCCCAACCCTGGTGATCCGGTCACCTCAATTTAAATGCTTATGCACACAGGCCTAGAGACCCGCGGAGGCACACGCCGCCATGTATCATTGTTAATAGAGTCGCTATAGGCTCTCTCGTGCAGATGCAACATGTAGCAAGGATTGCACAACTTAATCCCTATGAATTATTTATACCATTTAGCGTCTAAATTGACCACTTCCTGTTTCTCCGGAAGTAAGGCTATTGCCTAAAGTCTTGTGGGGTTTTTTTTTGGGGGGGGGTATTGGCGGGGGCATGAGTCCATCCCACCAGGCACTTGGAGAGTCAGCGTGATACAGTGGCGGAAGAATCCTTTTCTAGGTCCAGCTCTGACACCAGCTGATGTCACCTGGGGCTTATTGCTTATCTCTGTGTGCTCCAGTGGCCTCTAACCTCCCCCCACCCCACCCCACAAAACAAGGACTCTGGTCTCAACATACTTTAGCCTCTGTGGCCTGGGTTTCTCAGCCTCCCTTGTCATTCAGCGACGGGCAGGAAGGTGTCCTGTCCCACTTCTCATCCAGTGAGGCAGAGGTACTTAACTGCGGGGCAGGGGTTTGGCTGAGCTGCGAGCCAGCTACTTTCCTCTCTTCAATCGGTGCTTAAATGAGTCACAGACCCTTGGTGGTGCAGGGCACAGTTTTAAGGTATGTGGGTTTATTTGACTAAATTAGAATGCGGAAACAGGTCAAAAAATGAAGTCGGACGATGACTTTAAAGGGAACTGGATTCCTTCTGTCTTTTTTACCTCTGGTAGGTAGGATCCCAACGGAGCCAGAGTGTCCAGAGGGATCTGCAGCTGGGATATTAAACCTGCAGTTTGGCTGCGGGAAGTAGGTTTTAAGAGGGATGGGCTAAGGAAGCAGCCAAATTATGAGGTTGATGACATTTCTGCTCTGTGTTTCTCCTTCCCATCCAGGGCACCCTCACGACCCATTTTCAGGGCAGCTAGCCAATGGCTTCGTGGCAGACTGTCCCTCCTGACCACTCCCATCCTCCTCGCCCCCGCCCCCACAAAACTGCTCTGGTTTACTCCAGATCTCCACTTGATTGCAATGTAGGGAAATGCCTTTGGGTCCCTAAAAGACACTTTGTTTCAACCAATTAGGTGTTACTATCTATAAGGGCCAGTCCTGTGTTAGGAAACACTAGGTCACGCCCCGCCCCTCAGGAGAGGAGTGTGCGCCTTCCTGTGTTTGCTTCCTGAATGTTCTTCACCTCAAGGCGGTGAATCTGACCACTTTGGGTAGACTTGAGATTCTAGTTGGATGTGGGCCTGCCCTTCAAAAGTCCCTCACTGGTCCTGAGGAAACAATCATTCTGCCAAAACCATGGCTGCCCCACCTCCTTCACACACTGACTTGAGCATCTGTACCTAAGAGCTCAGCACATCTTGTCCACATCCTATCCCGGGAATCAAATGCCCTACTTATTGATAATGCATTTGGAAGTCCGTTTTCTTCCCTCTCCAAGAGAACTGTGTAAAATCTCCTCAATGGAAACCTTTCCAAAAGAATTAGCCAATTGGTTGACTTATTAAAATTAACAGCATGGTAAGGGAAGATACTTGGACTCTGCAGGAGATAATCAGAAAATTAAATCTTCCCAGATATTTAATGCTCGAAGTACAGTGTCCTAGTGGGACAGAACAGTGATGTGCTCCTGTATTGTACAACTGACGTTCCCCTCTGCTACTCTAGGGACCCACACAATCAGACTCCACACTCTATTGTTGCTAGAGGTTTTAGATTTTTACCTCCTTGTCTGTTTGTTTGTTGTTAGGCAAGGGCTTGCTATGTGGCCCAGGCTGGCCTTGAAGTCACATCCTGTTGCCTCAACTCTCAAGTCAGGAGTCTACAGGTATGCACAGCAATGCCTGCCTGGAGATGATCCCACCTAACAGAGCCATTGGCTTGGTAATTACCATAATGGCCACTCTAAGTAAGCTTGAATGAGGCTAGGGGACTGGGCAGTCAATCCCAGTGGCTCTGATCCATACATGTTAGCTGGGAAGAACAGGGCTCCCAGGCCTGTCACCAGAGCGTTATATAGCAATATAAACAGACATCCTTAGAATAGGTTCTGGCCCTAGCCCTGTTAACTCAGCAGCCAGAGCCAAAGACGTTCCCTTGTCCAGGGCTTAATTGCTTCACCTGTGAAAGTTTGACCTTGACTTGGAAGCTGACTACTGTCTTACTAGAATTTAACGAAGGAAGATTAAGTCTGTGAAGTGAGTTCCTCTTAAGCCAATACAATCACCATAAGAACTACCCTTGGCTTTATTTCAGGCCTGTTCTAGAAATAGAATGTAAAAAACGTCATTTAAAGATCCATTTTTATTTCATGTGTATGGACATTTTGTTTACATATATGTATGTGTACCACATATGTGGCTGGTGTCTTCAAAGTCCGCCCTCAAAGAGGGCATCAGATCCTCTGGGACTTGAGTCCCAGGTGGCTGTGAGGTCATGTGGGTGCTGGAAACTGAGCCTAGATCCTTCTGATCGGAATGAGTGCTCTTTCTCCTGAGCCATCTCTCCAGCCCTATCATTCAAAACAAATTACAGAATGGTACAAGATAAAGGGTGCTTGATTGGGTTGTATCTTTGTGTTCAGTGCCTTAACTTAGCAAAACAAAAAGCTGGCAAAATAAAACAAAAAAATAAATAGAAAAATAGCAGCGTTGTCAGTCCTAAAGGATCTTTTGCAAAGATCTGCTCTGAAACAGCTAAATGTTGAGGATCCTCTGGGTTGAGTGGCCTCTGGGCCACTATGGCAAGGATGTGGCAAGGATGCTCTGTGTCAGGGTATCACATATGCAAGTGTTACTCCTTCAGTACCTTCACTAAGGAAAGGGGTAGCTGACTGTCAGGTTTCTCAGGTCCCCGCCCCCGTTCTCTACTATGGCTACACCTAGATTCACTTGGTGTCCTGTAATGTTGAATACGCACTACATACCTGTAGAAAAACTTAAAAATAAATAGAACCTTACATCTGGGAGGTGGTGGCTCACATCTTTAATCCCTGCACTTGGGAAGCAGAGGCAGGCGAATTTCTGAGTTCAAGACCAGTCCGGTCTACAAAGTGAGTGACAGGACCATCAGGGCTACACAGAGAAACCCTGCCTCAAAAAGAGGAGGATGAGGAAAAGGAGAAAGAGGATGAGGAAGAGGGGGAAGAGGAAGAGGAGGAAGTGAAAGAAGAGGAGGGGGAAGAGAAGAGGAGGGAGAAGAGATGAGGAGGGAAGAGAAGAGGTTCAACTCTCTAGAACCTTCTACCCAAATACATGGAATCAGTTTCTGGAAGCACAGCTGAGATTCAGCCAGCAGTGAACCCTGACTTAGAGCATTACAGGCCCGACTCTCTGGTAGAATTACTTTTGGAGAACTTGAATAAAAATTTAGATTCCTCAGCTGCACTCCAGACCTTCTAGGTCAGAAATCCCAAAGCAAAAAAAAAAAAAAATCAATATTTTCAAGTTTCCCAAATAAGGTTACTGCTGCCATGATTCAGGCTGGTATTTAGAAATCTGACAAATTCTATTTTATTTTATTATTTTAGCAGAGGTATCAGGTGTGTGTGTGTGTGTGTGTGTGTGTGTGTGTGTGTGTGTGTACATGAGTGCACACATGCATATGTGTACAGGTACATATATGCCACAGTGTATGTGGAATCAGAGGACAGCCTTTGAGAGTCTGTTTTAGCCTCCAGGCACTGGACTCAGGCCTTCAGGACTGTATGGCAAGGCGGGTTCTTTTACCAACCCAGCCATCCCATTGGCAGTCAGAAATCACACACAGCTGTTTCGAGTTAAACATGAAGGGTCTCATGAATGCTCACTACTCTGCATCCTGCTGGCCCTGGAGTCAACATTAAGGAGCCATTCATTTCCTCGTGGCACCCTTCATTGGACTGTCCTGCCTAAGAGCTCAGTGACTTCATGGAATCCCTTCCAACCCAGCATCTCTGAATCTTGAGACTGAGGAGGGATGGGTACTTGCTGCAGAAAGGCAGGCCAATGCCAGGGATGTGGGCACCTTGCCAGGATCTAGATATGTATCGTACATGGATGAGTCATACGTTGGTCACGGCCTGCTCACACACTCCCCGTTGGAGTTCAGGATCCCCACACCACACAGCCAGGAGAGAGGAAACCTTCTAATGACAGCGTTTAGAAGTGAAATGAGCAGAGATGCTGGCCTCCTCAAACCATATCTCTGTCAACCCAAGCCTCCTTTTGAGATGCTGAGAACTCTGTTATCCTCTTAAGCAAAGCCCAGTGGGCTCAAGATCTTCACATTTGATATGAAGCATCCAAAGGTTTTGGCCTGAAAGAGACAGCTGAGACAAGATCTCTGGGAACACAAACTGGCGATCACGGAAAGCGGTGAACTGTATCCAGAACAGAGTCTGTGCTTGTGCTTTCAAATCCCCATGGAATCCTCACAAGAGCAGTTAGGGGTGAAGGAATATCCAGGAGGAGATTATTATGCCCCAAAGCCCTCTGGCTAAAACATCGGTCTTTACAGGACTGCCCTTCTTACCCCAGCTCCCTAGACCTACAACTTGATTTCGTAGAGCAGGATCTAGACTGAAGGATGTGGTGCTACTCCCTGAGGGGATGCTCCTATGAGCAAGGCATTCTTCTATCTACTCAATCAACATTCAGGAAGGCCTAGTACAAAAAAGACACCTTTCTAAATCACTGTAAGCACACTGATTTGTTTACTTCCGACAGTGCACACATATTCGAGATGGCTGCCACCATTAGCTAAGCTTCATAAAGAAAGAGGAAGATATCCAAGTCTCTCCACGAGCAGTACTGGTTGGGAATCAGTATTCAAAAAGGCACAGGCAGGCTCCAGGACCGTGTGCCAGCACTGAGCTAGACGATTGGAAATAAAACAGTAAACAGAACACCACAATCTCAGGATAGGGACTCTGAGAGCAGAGAGGTGTAGAGAGAGGTATGGGAGGCTGGTCCTCCACTGATCTGGTGGCCTTAAGAAGGTCTTTTTCATCCTTTAGCCCCAGAGCGCTCTGTAAAATGTAAAAGAGTCTCTGAGGTATTCCAAGCTCAAAGAGGATCAAAAACACAAAGTCTGTTAAAGGTTTCTGCCTGTGTGTGGAAGGAGTGGTCTTAAAATGGGCAGCAAATCCCTAAGTCAAAGTGGAAGTCGTATCCTCTAATGTGGAAAGAGACACAAGACAGCCATCTCTCTAGGAAGAGCTCCTGCATGACCCACGAGAAGGTACCATGGGGAAAACAGAACTGCTTTCCCCTGTGCTCCCTTGTTGGCTTCACCTTAAATGATAGATCGGCTGCATTGAGAATTAGAGACACAGGGAATCTGAGTCACAGACTTTGCTGTTCATTTGAGTGTACATGTTCCCAACAGCCAACAGCATCAAATATCCATCCCCATCTGAGAGCAGCCGTGCCAAAGCATCAGAAAAGTGCATTTGCTAAATACATGAACATCTGGACAGAGCCTTTCCAAAGGAATCGGAGCCAGAGCTCAAAGTGACGTGTAACTAGCTTAAGCAGATGAAAGGACAAAAAAAAATGGTCAGAAAACATGATCCCAGCCAAGCTTGCTGTTCTGTGGGGTGGGCTGGTGCGAGAACAGGCTGGGCTATGAGTTCCCTGTTCACAGCAATTGTCTAGGCCAACAAACCCAGTGTGTTAGCCCCTCCACGGTGGGTTTGCCCCAAGATCAAAACTGAACTTCCTGTTCCAGCCTCATCCCAATCAAAACATTTGACCCTGGGACAGCTCTTGAGCCCGGCAAAACATAACCAATACCCTTTGTGCTTTGTTGCACTTCCGTAGATTAACTTGGCTCTGTTCCCTTGACAGCAGCCAATCTGGGACCGGATGCCTTGGCTGAGCATACATTACAGTTCCTGGGGCCTTGCCACCCTGAAGCTCTTTTCATCCTTTCCCCCTCTCTAGGCACACCCCCCACCTTTCATGAATTTCGTTTAGATGACTATATTGAAAATAGTCTGGAAGATTCTCAAAAACGTAAGCTCATCGTTATAAGCAGTCTGATAAATATGGTTCCACATGCGTACATGGAAGAAAGCTGAGGGCCAGCAAGATGGCTCACTGGGTCACCAAGCTTGACAAGCTTAGTGTGATCCCCAGGATCTACAGGATAAAGAAACGGACTCTTAAAAATTGTCCTTTGACCTCTGCATGTACACCATAGCATGCATGCATACATGTGCTTACACACACATACACACACACACATACACACACACACACACACACACAAAATAAATACATTAAAAACCCACAAGTAAATAAGAATTAATTAAGCAGACAGAAAACTGAAACCCTTTGCCCACACAAAAACTTGATACAAACCTTCCTAGCGGGGCCTGGTCTGGTATCATAGCCACAAAGGGAAACCACCCCCAATATTGGTGGCAAACGAAAAGCAAAATGTGGTCAATCCACACATATTATTCAGACAATCACAAAGAACAAACTCACAATATATGCTACAATACAGCAAACCTAGGAAACAGGCACATTCTCAAAGACCACATATAGCATTCCATTCACATAAAATGTCCAGAGAAGACAAATACCTAGAGATAAAGTAAACTGTCATTAATTAGCATTGGGGGAGGATATAAGAACGTGAGTATTCATTGCTACAGGTTTGGTGGTTGTCTTAGTCATGGTTCCTATTCCTGCACAAACATCATGACCAAGAAGCAAGTTGGGGAGGAAAGGGTTTATTCAGCTTACACTTTCCACATTGCTGTTCATCACCAAAGGAAGTCATGACTGGAACTCAAGCAGGTCAGGAAGCAGGAGCTGATGCAGAGGCCATGGAGGGATGTGTCTTACTGGCTTGCTTCCCCTGGCTTGCTCAGCTTACTGTCTTATAGAACCCAAGACCACCAACTCAGGGACAGCACCACCCACAATGGGTTGGGTCCTCCCGCCTTGATCACCAGTTGAAAAAAATGCCTTACAGCTGGGTCTCATGAAGGCATTTCCACAACTGAGGCTCCTTTTCTGTGATAACTCCAGAAAAGCTGACACACAAAACTAGCCAGTACAATTGATCCCTTGTCAACTTGACACACAAACACATCACTATTAAGTCTCAACCCTTACTTCTTATTCATCCCCAAGATCTAAATAACTTCGAGAGGCCCACAGTCTTCACATATTACAAGTTAAATCCCTTTAAAATATCCAATATCTTTTAAAATTCAAAGTCATTTTAAAATTCAAAGTCTCTTAACTATGGACTCCACTAAAATACTTTCTTCCTTCAAGAGGGAAAAATATCAGGGCACAGTAACAATCAAAGGCAAAATCAAACTCTTAACTGTTCAATGTCTGGGATCCATCTTCTAGGCTCCTCCAAGGCCTTGGGTCACTTCTCCAGCTCTGCCATTTGTAACACACACCTTGTCTTCTAGTCTGTGTCTGCCTGTTCTCCACTGCTGCTGCTGCTCTTGGTGGTTATCTCCAAAATGCTGCTGCTTCCGCTGCAACTAGGCTTCACCAACAGCCTCTCACAGGCTCTCTTCATGGTGCCAAGCCTCAGCTCCTTTTCATGACTGCTTCAGTCCTGGGCCATCAATTGCAACTGAGGGTGCACCTTCTCTAATGGCTTTCCATGGCTTCTCACAGTGCCCAGCCTCAGCTGTTCTTCATGACCCCTTCATGCCTTCAAAACCAGTACCACCTGAGTGATGCTTACACATTACCAAGTCCAGCCACAGCACAAGATACAACCTTGGCTTTTTCTGGAACACAGCCTCTTTGTTCTCTCAGAAAACACTTCCCAGAAGATTTCACCTCAGTGATGCTGGTCTCTTCTTAACCACTACTAATTTCTTAGCTCCAGCTGACCAGCATCTATGGTCCCAGTGATGCAAAGATTTGCTTTAGTAGTTCTGATACCTTGTTAACCACAGCTGATTCTTCAGACCCAGATAGCCAAAACCACAGAATCTTCACAATCAAAACACCATGGCCCTGATAAGAGTCTTTAATCTTTCCTCTGAAATTTCACAAGCCAGGCCTCCATCTTCTGCACTGTTCTCAACATTATCTTCAAAGCTCCTACAGAAGCTCTTAACCTCCCAATAGTTCTTCTAGCTCAAAGTTCCAAAGTCCTTCCACAGTCCTCTCCAAAACATGGTCAGGTTGTCACAGGAATACCCCACTATGCTGGTACCAATTTGTCTTAGTCGGGGTTTCTATTCCTGCACAAACATCATGACCAAGAAGTGAGTTGGGGAGGAAAGGGTTTATTCAGCTTACACTTCCACATTGCTGTACATCACCAACGGAAGTCAAGACTGGAACTCAAGCAGGTCAGGAAACAGGAGCTGATGCAGAGGCCATGAAGGGATATTTCTTATTGACTTGCTTCTCCTGGCTTGCTCAGCTTGCTTTCTTATAGAACCCAAGACCACCAGCCCAAGGATGGCACCACCCACAGTGGGCTGGGTCCTACCCCCTTGACCACTAGTTGAAAATATGCCTTACAGCTGGGTCTCATGAAGGCATTTCCATAACTGGGGCTCCTTTTCTGTGATAACTCCAGCTTGTGTCAAGTTGACACACAAAACTAGCCAGTACAGTGGTGGTAGTGGTGGTGGACAAGGAAGAGGAGGAAAAGGAGGAGGAGGAGGAAGAGGAAGAAGAGGAGGTGGTGGTAGTAGTGGTGGTGGTGGTGGAGGAGGAGGAGGAGGGGGAGGAAGAGGAGGAGGAGGTGGAGGTGGGGAAGAGGAAGAGGAGGAGGAAGAGGAGGAGGTGGTGGTAGTAGTGGTGGTGGTGGAGGAGGAGGGGGAGGAAGAGGAGGAGGAGGTGGAGGTGGGGAAGAGGAAGAGGAGGAGGAAGAGGAGGAGGAGGTGGTGGTGGTGGTGGTGGTGGTGGTGGTGGTGGTGGTGGTGGTGGTGGTGGTGGTGGTGGTAGCTTGTTTTGTGAAGCAGAAAGGCTACATAGCTCACACTAATCTAGAGCTTGCAATTCAGGTGGCTTCTGACTCGATCTTTCAGTCTCGGCCTCCTGCACGCTGAAATTACAGAAATGCACCGCTGCACACAGTGTTTCTTTTGAAAGAAACACAAACGTTCCAAAATTAGTTTTTGACAGTCTGTGCACAACCATTTGAATGAACTAAAAAGCACTGAATCATACACTCTGAATGGTTGAACTATTTGGGACATGGACCATGTCTCAATAAAGCACCGGTGAATGCATGCACCACATGTTCCCTACCCTGTAGTGCATTCTGACAGGCCATTTAAGTGGACAATGTTCCTACACATCTTTAGAGGAATGGAAGCCAGGCTTAGGTTACCTCTGTCTTCCTTTTCTCACAAGAGAGATATTCTCTTCAAAACGGGAAATAATTGCCTAATGCCTTTCACTTCAAGCTGCAGTCTCAAGTAGATGGAAATCAGACATTTTTACAGCTAGAGAGAGTCAAGTCAAAGAAAGGAAATGAATTTAACACAAAACCCAGAAATGGTAGCAACTGGATATGCTAAGGTACTTTTAATTTACTTGACCTAGCATGATAAAAGATAGAAATTTAGTTGAGCTACAGAAATTTTACCCTAAAGAATAGTTGGGAAGGGGGAGAAAAAAATCTACCTTTCAATGTTGCATATCTACCTGCTTAGAGGCAGAATGAAGGTCCTTTGACTTCAAGGATTCTCTAGCTACACTTCATCAAGGCAGGAACAAAATGTTCACCTTGTTTCCCAGGGCCACTCAGATGAACAATATCAATATACTGAAGGGTTGGGCACTACCCTCACTGTGACTTCCATGTCCCTGGTGGAATGGCTCTCGAGAAACAGGCTATTTGGTACCATTAATGCTACAGAACTTTGGCTCGTGACCTTGGCATGGTTACCCTGACATGATTACTGGGCTTCAGTGAAGATCAAACTTCTTAGTAAGAAAATATATCCAGCCTCTGTATCTGTGGGTCACTTAACCGAAGATTTGACTAAAGATTCAACAACTAGAAATAGGTCTGGGGAAATGGCTCAGTCAGTAAAGCATTTTCCTTTCGACCTGAGGTCAGATTTCTAGACACATGAAAAGCCAGGGTGATGGTGTGTGCATGTAACCCCAGTAGTGATGAAACAGGAGGCAGAGACAGGAAGGACCCTGGCACTCACCGGTTTGCTAGCATAGCCTGCTTATCGCAATCCCAGGCAAGTGAGAGACCTTGTCTCAAACAAAAGATACTGTGACTGAGGAAAGATTCTAGAAGTTGACTTCTCAGCTCTACACACGGCATCCACACGGTGTGTGGTAGCTTTGACTAGGAATGCTCCATAGGCTTATATATTTAAATGCTTGATCATTAGGGAGTGGTGATACTCCAGAGGGGATTAAAAAGTGTGTCACTGGAGGTGAGACTTTGGTTTTTAAAAGCTTAAGCCAAGCCCAGTGAGTCTCTCCTCCTGCTCTGGATGTAGGACTCTCAGCCGCAATGTCTGCCTGCATGCCAGCCAGGCTCCTCTCCATGAGGATAGTGGACTAAACCTCTGAGACCATAAACAAGCCCTGGTTTAATGCTTTCTGTTTATAGGAGTTGCCAAGGTCATGGTGTCTCTCATGGCATTAGCACATTGATTAAAACAGTATGGGTGATGCACACACACTTAGAAAAAAGCTACTATGTAACTCAGAAATTCTGCTACTTACTGTATGTCCAAAGATGAAGAAACACTGGCCCCCAATGTTTGTTGAAGCACCCAAAGCTCACCGTTCACCCACTGTTCATTATGTATATGATGTATGTGTATGTGCATATACATTTTATATATATATATATGTATGTGCATATATATATGTATGTGCATATATATATGTATATATGTATATATGTGTGTATATATATAATAGAATGGACCAAAGTGCCCATTGACAACCAGATAAATAAGAAAAACATGGTGTATATTCACAATGGAATATTATATACACAAAAATAATGAAATGCTGTCATTTGAAGCAACTTGGGGACAGGTCCTTAGTCAAATAAGTCAGCCAAGACTACAAGCTCGATCTCAAATAAACAGCGAGTAGAATAGTGAGGTTTCCAGATGCTGGGACAGGCATGGGGAGGAAAGGGTAGGGAGGGCGTGGCTAAAGATTTCAGGGGAGCAGCATTATACAGCAACAACTTCTAAAGTTCAGTGGCACAGTAGTTAACACTGACAACAATGAACTGAACGGTTCAAAATAGCAAGTGTGTAGGATTTTGAATGCTCCCAACACTAACAAATGCTTGTCTAAGGAGGTAGTCCGCCCGTTAACTTGATCCTATCATTCTGTACTGTACGTATATGTCAAAACATTGCAAAAAAAATTGCTGGCTGCTATTACAAATCACAACAAAGACTCATGGCTTAAAGCAGTACATATGTATTCTCTAACTGTCCTGGAAGCCAGAGGTCCGAAACATATTTGCTAGGCTGAAGTCAGGGACCGGCAGGGCTGCAAGCCTTCTTTGGGATATGGCGGCCTCATCCATTCTCTGCTTCTCTGGCCGTGTTCACGGTTCTATCATTAAATCTCCCTCCATCGATTTCCTCTAAAGGGCTTCTGTGATCGCGTCTAAGACCCACTCTGAAACCAGAATAATCTCAAGACCCTTGGTTTAGTTTAACCTCCTTGGCAAAGCCTGTTTTACCGTATAATTAACAAGTTACAGGTTTGAGAGATTAAAGCATGGGCATTTTGGGAGGTTTTTATTCAGACCTCCCTGTGGTGGCAGCAGTAGCAGCAGCAGCAGCAGCAGCAGCAGCAGCAGCAGCAGCAGCAGCAGCAGCAGCAGCATTGGTCTGCAGAATTAAAACCGGCCATGTGAGCAAAGCTCAAATAAAAGGATCAGAAATATCTCTCTTTTGGATTTGGTCTGTTACAAATGCTAAATTCTGTACCCCAAGATCTGGTCGCCTCTAGAGGAGCAAATTCTCCTGTACATGAGTTTTTGTTGTGTAAACCTCGCTCCCAAATTACTTGGTCAGTAAAAGCTAAAGCCCATGATTGGGCAATAGAGAGCGAAAGGCGGGACTTGAGGATTGAGTGACAGGTCTCAGGAGAGACCAAGAGGAGGAAAAGAAAGGAGACAAAGGGAGGGGGCCACCATGAGAGGAGATCGTCCTGGAACTTGAGGTCAGGAGAAACAGCAAGCAACAAGGGACCTACGGGTAGGATAAAAGTTAGAGTAGCTCCAAAACCTGCCCGATCTAGGCTTACAGCTCGTTAATAAAACGCCAAGATCGTTTGTCTTTTCTACACGCTAAATAGAATATATAATTCCGTTTACAACCCCTCTCCCCATCGGTAAGAAGTACAAAGTCTAAGGCTTCTGGGAAGAATACGAGGTATAAAACACTGGAGACATTCATGTGACCTTTCAACAGTGGCAGTTCACTGAAAAGAGCTTGCCTTTGGCCAAGAAAGATGACACGAGAACAGACTTGGGAGAAACTTAAACATAGATCAAATTTCTATATTTGAAAGGAAGGAAAACACTACATTGATTAATACTATGAGCAAAAAAAAAAAAAAAAAAAAGAATGAGTCATATGCAGCACCACGTGTGAGCTTTTACTCACACTGGGTTCTCCTTCTGCAGGGAGACCCGCTTCTCCAACACTCTCCACCTATGGCTCGACATACCTGTGATACAGTAGAAAAGGAAACACAAACATATACCTGGGGTTTCCAGTGGGGGGAGAAGCTCAGTGCCATCCATACCTGGTCTGAGGAGCCTGACTGAGAGACAGTTTTCCATGGGCCATGCATTCCTCCAAGTAGCCAAGAGAGTGCGTGCAAAGGATGAGGAGGACGGAACTGAGCTGGAGGCCTGGCAGGAGAAGACTCACTGGAAACCTCACCGTGTTTAGTAGCTCCACTAATAGTAATGGAACCAAAGACAGCACGAGACTTTGGGAGAGAAGAAAAATAAATAGGAAGAACAAAGAGGTGAATGGCTGGTTTTCGGAAAATGCCCAGGGGTGGAGTCTCTTTTATTTCAAGTAAGAGAGAAGGAATCTGGCCAACTCTAAAAAGAAATATCAGAAGAGGGAGATAATAAAGCTGGGGAATGAGGTGGTATGCAGGGACTTCAATTCATTAACCATCTGCTTTGTACACTGTCCCTAAGACTAGTGGGGTAGCTGGGAGTGTGGCCCTGAGACCACTCTCCCCTCTTCCTTGGTCCCTGTGTGAGAATAGAGGGACCAAAGCCTGGTATGTTGCTTTGACATTGTCCTCATGTTCTCAGGGTTCCTTTAGAAACAGTGTTTTAGCTGGCTACAGGTGCCAGGATGGTGGGAGTCATCCCCATAACTATCTTGCCTCACACTAGCTCTAATGAGGTGTCAGCTCATTAACAGGTAAAGTTCTTTATTCTCTGTGACTTCAAGGTCTTAGTAGACAGTAAGACAGTGGCCTTGAGTTCATGCACTGGCAATATTCTTTTCCAGTTCCCTGTAGAATAGGGTAAAGTGTACTGTCAGACACAGGAGAAATTAGTAGATAATTTTAGGACAGATAGATTAGGAGATGTTCCTCTGGCGATGGGTGGAACCGAAGCTCCTGTCCCCAAACCTTCAGCCTCCATATTGCTTGAGGTTTCAACTCAATTCGGCAAGCCTGTACAAGGGTCTACTCTGTGTCTGCCACTCTGCTGGGTATTAAAGCTACAACAGTGGGTATTTATATGGAGGTTGTCAAAAAAAAAATAAAAACAACTACATCCATCAGAACTGCATGTTCTGCAGTCATCAGACCCTGGACCACCCAGAGGGAGGTATGCGGGGCTCCCTGGGAACATTGACAAGCTGAACTAAATCAGGATTTGTCCTACAGGGGACGAAGGAGAGAATACAGGTTTGGGCATCTAAGTAATCAGGGCCACAACAGCTGACTCTGAAACAATATTTGGGGACTACACCAAAAATGACAACAAGATGCTATGGAATCAGAAAGAAAACAGAAATTGATTATTGTGGACCTTCGAATGGGGCAACTGATAGAGTAGACACAGACTGTTCCCGTGATAGAAGTGACAGCTGAACTAGTTGTCCCCGTCATGGCAAGAAAGAACAAGCAAGCAAGAGGAAATGCCACAAGCTTCTTAAACTCCAGGACTTGGAATGGGCACCTCATCGGGTTCACTACATTTTATTGGCCAACACCATGGTCAAACCCAAAACCAATGGTCGAAGGATATTTTCCTCCACTCTGTGAGTAGCAATGACAAAATCTAAGCTTTCGAGGGGCTCTAAAACATGGAGGATATTGCTGGAACCTTCTACACTAAGATGTGTCATTGAAAGCAGCTCATCAACAATGTAAAGGGAGGGAGGGAGGGAGGAGGATGGGTTGAGAAATGAGCTGGGATTATGACACCACAGATGTCCCACTTATTCCACTAGCGGCGGGGAGTGTATTCATGCAACTAACTTAGCAAACGGCTTAGCTTAGCAACACATAACGTCCTCGCGTAGTATCAGTTGTTTGCTCTCATGATCTCGGGGCTAACTGGGGAGTGACGGCTCAGGACTGCTGCCTGGCATCTCCCAAGAGCAACACACCACCGACCACCACCAGTCCAGGAAAAGATCAAAATCCAAAGTTCAGCTTCTGCTGAGCGCATATCGCTTCCGTACCTCTGTGGAGTGAAAACATTCTAAGATGAACCACACCGTAAGTCGGGGACCAGCTGGGATTCGTCTAGGAGACAAGGACACCGTGTTATTGACCACGGAGGAGAGAAGGACAAGAAAGATGTCTTTTTTTTTTTCGTTTTTAAAGATTTTATTTATTTATATATGTGAGTACACTGTAGCTGTCTTCAGACACAGCAGAAGAGGGCATCGGATCCCATGACAGATGGTTGTGAGCCACCATGTGGTTGCTGGGAATTGAACTCAGGACCCCAGGGAAAGCAGTCAGTGCTCTGAACCACTGAGCCATCTCTCCAGCCCCCCTCCCCAGTTATTTACTTGCTGCTTCATAACTGTAATTTGCTACTGTTATGCACTACAATGTAAAGGTCTGTGTCTTCTAATTTTATTTTATTTTATTTTTTTTATTATTAACTTGAGTATTTCTTATATACATTTCGAGTGTTATTCCCTTTCCCAGTTTCCGGGCAAACATCCCCCTCCCCCCTCCCCTTTCTTATCGGTGTTCCCCTCCCCACCCTCCCCCCATTGTCCCCCCCCCCAACAGTCTAGTTCACTGGGGGTTCAGTCTTAGCAGGACCCAGGGCTTCCCCTTCCACTGGTGCTCTTACTAGGATATTCATTGCTACCTATGAGGTCAGAGTCCAGGGTCAGTCCATGTATAGTCTTTAGGTAGTGGCTTAGTCCCTGGAAGCTCTGGTTGCTTGGCATTGTTGTACATATGGGGTCTCGAGCCCCTTCAAGCTCTTCCAGTTCTTTCTCTGATTCAAGAAAGATGTCTTAACCGCCTCTCCCCAGGAAGCACAGTGGCGCTGAGAAATGACTAGATGAAAACACAGCGATGCACACTGCCCACGGGTATCGATTGAGCAGCACGGGTCTCTTGGTTGCTAACATTTCTTCCTCGGGTCTCAAGTGACAATGACTGCTTACCTGCTGTCTTCCGTCCTAGGCAGGATAATTCTTTGCTTGAAAAGTCTGAAAGATAGATGTAAGCCCTTGGATGGCCACACAGCCAGAGTCAAAGCTGAGTTATTGCTGAAATTAGAAGGCACAACACAGTTCTTTTACTTCTCCCTTGATGGCTGTCCCCCATATATCCCTGTCTGTGACACCGTCTCAGCCATACTTACAACTCGGATTATATTTTTTCTCACTATGCTGTGGGCAAGCCTTTCCCCTTGGCTATCTTAGATTTCTCCGTTACACAAATTCCTACCTCTTTGTTTGGATACAATTGGTTGCATGACCAATATTTATTGTAGAGATCTCCTTGTCTTCGTTCAGTCGCCCTGACTGTATCATACAGTCAAATGTTACTATTTCCCACATCTAAGGCACCTGTTGGACTCAGGTAGCCATAGTGCACGGTCTTGGATAGATGGTGATATACGCTGCTAGCTTGCCATTCTTCCTGGCACTGGTACTGTAGGCCATACTGGACAAGCTCCAAACTCCACATCTGTGTGTCTGATGCAAAGCACTCTTCAGATCTACAACGCCTTTCAACCTTCTTGACTGCAACACACTTTTCTCTCTTGGGTTGGTTCGACACCCAGTTAGCAGCTCTCTTTGGCAGGTATCCCCCAACTCTGACATCTCCAACAATTTTGAAGATGAAGCCAATGAACCCCAGGCTCTACCTTCACAGCTTCATACAAAAACATCTTCGGGGCCCTCCATGCAGAGATCCAATGTTTGGAAGAGTTAGTATGAGCATGACAGTAGTTTGTTCTACATTATTGAATTGCCATAGTGTTCTATTGCTGTGAAAAGACACCATGACCAAACAACTCTTACAAAGCAAAACATTTTATTGGGGTTGTCATATAGTTTCAGAGATTTAGTCCATCATCATCATCATGGTGGGAAACATGGTGGTGTGTAGGCAGACACAGTGCTGGAGAAGTAGCTAAGGGTTCTAATCTGGATCGGCAAACTCGGGAAAAGCAAAGAAAAAGCAAAAGAAAAGCAAAGACACTGGGCCTGGCTTGAGTATTTGAAACTCCAAAGTCCACCCCCCCCCACACACACACACACAAATGACACACTTCCTCCAACAAGGCCACACGTACTCTAAAAAGGTCACACCTTCTAATACCTGTCAAGTAGTACCACTCCATAACGACCAAATCTTGGAGCCTCTGGGGGCCATTCCTTCTAAAGCCACCACAACTGCTAAATATGTTGGGGATTTGGTATCATAGGAATGATGGAGACGGCTTCAGATCCTAATCAGTCTACTTATCAGCTCAATGAGATACTGAAAACTACTGACCTAACTGTGTATGAGATGAGAAAAAGAATCATTTGCATGACCCAGCAGTTGTTAGGGCCAAGTAAGACAACACAATGTTTTAGATGCAGTAGTGTGCAGCATGTTCAGGTTCCCTTTCCTTCTAAAGCAACAGAAGAGATGACTCCTGGTTATGATTCTTTCAGAAGCAGAAGCTCTACTGTGTGTGGCATTGGATTCTTAGCAGTGTAGTTGAGAGGGGTGTTAACGAGTACCCAGTTTAGAGAAGAGAATTCGAGATGGAAAGGAATAGATGACCATTTAGAAATAAGAGGAAAGGGGCTGGGACGTGACGCAGTGGCTAAAGTGCTTAAAACACGAACACAAGCATCTGAATTCAAGCTCTAGCACACACATAAGAGTTGTGTACCCCCAGGGGAAAAGAATGGAGGTGGGTGGAACTGTCTGGCTGAAATGTTAAGCTCCAGGTTCAGTACATAATGAGGTCTCAAAAAATAACGTGGGCAAGGAATTGAGGACATGACATCCAGATATCAACTCTGGCTTCCATCTGTACCTGCTTGAACAAGCATAACACAACCTTGCAAGGAAATATTCAGTAAGAGCTAAGGTCAGACTCTCAAGGAACAGTTCTGGTCTGAAGGGTCAAGTCCTGGGGTCCTCTGCTGTCTTCATTGCTGTTGCTGTTTTCCCTTGTGATATCTGTCTCAGATCAAGATTCCTCTTGAACAAAAAGCACAAGATAAGAATTAAGTGCTGGGGGGCTGCGGATTTAGCTCAGTGGTAGAGCGCTTACCTAGGAAGCGCAAGGCCCTGGGTTCGGTCCCCAGCTCCAAAAAAAAAAAAAAAAGAACAAAAAAAAAAAAAGAATTAAGTGCTGGGAGACTACTTGAGAGGGAGAATTTCCTGACACTAAAAGTGAAGGAAAAAAAAGAAGCAGAAGCCTTATGGTACGTAGTACTGAATGAGGGTTATACATACGTGAGGTCATGTGTGAGTTTGCATCATGAGCTAAGGAGAGACGTGGGTCACTTGTTCAGGGCATTCACCTGTTCACAAAGGACACTGTTAAGAAGGCATGTCAGTCACCTGTGCCTTGGAACATTCTGAGAGAGGAGGGGAGGGAAGGAAGACTTCAGACTTCCTGTCAGTGGTTGTCCATTGGTAGAAATTTGACAGCTTGAGAAATTACCTTCCCTCCATTTCCAGATTGAAACAGTGTCCCCTCGGTAGTTACTAGGAATGTTGTGTCATGTACCTCACAGCGGTGTTGGGAGTAGTAAAGTCTGTAAGTATACAAGTGCTTAGCCACACCACAGAGCAACAGCCCAAGGAGAGGAACCAGATTCCAGACAGGCCATAATGAAACTCAGGAAATAAAGACATGTAGAACCAAGCTGAGGAGTGGTTGTAGCACCTCTCAGAGTGATGTCTGTGATTAGTATCTCAGAAAGAGAGGAGCTTCACAGGCTGAAGTGAATAATTGAATAATAAAGGTGATATCCTAGAGATTAAGGCACCAGGAGAATTAGAAAAGAAAAAAAAATATAAGAAGTGTCCCATATTGGCTTCTTTGTTTGTTGTCTTTTGGTACCTACTCAGTACCAAGAACCTGCTAGACCATGAGAATTTAAATAGGTAGGTAGGTAGGTAGATAGATAGATAGATAGATAGATAGATAGATAGATAGATAGAATGCATTATGTCAGGATTGCTTCCCCAAAGACACCCATGGTTCTATGCATACACCAGATGCCATCGTTGCAGTATAAAGTCAGATATAGATAGATAGATAGATAGATAGATAGATAGATAGATAGATAGATAGATAGATTGATTGATTGATAGATAGATAGTCAGGGCATAATGAAGAGATACAATGGAGAAAGACTTATTGCTCCTGTAGGTAGGCAAAGGAGCCCACTGATGAGGGCTAGGCTCTTTCACCCAGTGGTGGATATTGCATCTCTGAGGAATTCTCATAACTGCTGGCCAGACATAAAACTAATATGCCACAGAAAAGATAACATCACCCAGAAGGTAAACTAGATGGCTCCTGAGGTCATCCTAGTTCAAGAGCTCTAATTTCTTGCGATGTGTTGACCACCAGAGACATAGAGCTCAGTTGGTAAGAAATTCTCATTAAATGTGTAACTTGAGGGTCCCATGTAAGCTGACAGTTTTATTTCAGTTTTGCTAAGACTGTAAATTAGACACTGCCCACTTATGTCATAAGCATAAGCCTCTGTCAACAAAGTGACAAAATGAAAGACCACCGTATTCCTTCATACTGGCAAGGACCAACAGAAAATAAGAGAGAAAATAAAATGTCGGCCAATATAGCCACAAAATTGTAAAGATATCTAAACTAGCCTTTAAAAATATATGAAAATGCATATAATTTTTATGTATTCAAAAAAAGTTAGAGCTGGAGAGATGGCTCGGTCAGTAAAGCACTTACTGCATAAGCATGAAGGTATGAGATTAAATCCTGGCAGCCACATAAAAAGCCAGACCTAGCAGTGAACACATGTAATTCCGGTGCTGGAAGAGACAAAATATCCCTAAGGCTCACTAGTCAACCAGGTTAACTAAAGCAGTGATCTCTAGGCTCTGTGAAAGACTTTGTTTTAAATAAAAAATAATAATATTATAGAGAACAATTCAGGAAGACATCAAATGTCTAATGTTTACCTTTGACCTTGCAGGCATGTTCTGTATACCCCACTCCCAGTACCAACTTCTGTTTTGGTTACTTTTCTGTTTCTATGAGGAGACACCATGACCAAGACAACTCTTATCAAGGAAAGAATTTAATTGAGAGCTTGCTTATAGATTCAGAGGATTAGTCCATGATTATCCTGTCAGGGAGTTTGGCAGAAGACAAGAAGGCATGGCACTAGCAAAGTAGTGGAGGGCTGGCTTTACATCCTGATCTGCAGGAAGTGGGTAGTAGGTGTGGAAAGAGAGAGACTGGGCCTAGTATGGGCTTTTGAAACCTCAAAGTCCACTCCCAATGACACACCTCCTCCAACCTAGTGTGGAAGATCACATCTATAACTACAGTACTAGGAAGGCTAAAGCAATAGGTTCATGAGTTGGAAGTCAGCCTGACTATATAATGAGAACTTCTCTAAAAGTAATAATTAAAAGACATCAAGCGATATGTTTAATAAGTTAAGAATTATGCAGGTTGTCAGACAAAAGCGCTTAGCATAAAAGATCAATTCTTATTAAATTTATAAATTCAGTGTATTTCTAATTTTAAAAAAATGCAGACTACTTTGAAGGAATTCAACAACTTGACTGTAAGATCTGTGTTGAAGAAGAATATGCAGGAATAACAAAATCAACTTTAAGACAAAGAGGAATTATCTTACTGTATGTTAGTAAGATGTACTGTAAGTAAAAATATTCTTATAAAGATAAGGAAACGGGCTGGAGAGATGGCTCAGCAGTTAAGGGTGCTTCCTGTTCTTATAGAGGACCCAAGTTTAATTCCTAGTACCACATGTGGTGGCTCACAACTTCCCGTGATAGCAGTTCCAAGGGGTTCAACTCCTCTGGCCTCTGTGGGCTCCTGCACTCATAAGTACCCACACCCATACTTATATACAATTTAAAAAAATCTTTAATTTTAAAATGCACAGGGACAGAGTGACCAGTGGAACAGGATAGAGAGCTCTGAAGAGAATTCCAGAAGTCGGGAAACATCATGAACCAGAGAGAAGAAACCCTAGGCAATCAGAGTGAGTACGAGAACTGAAACCTAGGGGAAGCACGAAGGAAGGGATGGGGGACTCGGGCCATTGTCCTGCATAGGCTGGGCATGGACTTACTTCTGAATTAGTAAAGAAAAGCAAACCTAGGCATCCCCTACTGAAGATAGGATCAGAGTCTCATCTTTAAATGGGACAGCCACTCCCAGGGACAAAGCAGACACTGTTTAAATCTCTCGAGTTGAAATCAGTATTGAAATGAGAAAATGTCTGATTGTTCTAGATTAGTTTAACCATCTGTGCTCAGGAGCTCTAGGTCTCACAGGGCTGCTCCATGTTCACTCCTCTGGGATGAGGGAAATTACCCAGGAAAAAGGCCCCCAGCTGCTCGAGACCCCATATGAACAACAATGCCAAGCAACCAGAGCTTCCAGGGACTAAGCCACTACCTAAAGACTATACATGGACTGACCCTGGACTCTGACCTCATAGGTAGCAATGAATATCCTAGTAAGAGCACCAGTGGAAGGGGAAGCCCTGGGTCCTGCTAAGACTGAACCCCCAGTGAACGTGATTGTTGGGGGGAGGGCGGCAATGGGGGGAGGATGGGGAGGGGAACACCCATATAGAAGGGAGGGGGGGTTAGGGGGATGTTGGCCTGGAAACCGGGAAAGGGAATAACATTCGAAATGTAAATAAGAAATACTCAAGTTAATAAAAAAATTAAATAAATAAATAAATAAATAAATAAATAAATAAATAAATAAATAAATAAATAAATAAATAAAGGCTGACTGGCGAACTTACACAGATGACTCTTGTCCTGTAATTGAGGACCTGGGATTGAAGCAGAAACAGGAAGTGAGCTAAAGTCCTATCACTTAGGACTCCGTTATCTTTCCTTCTACAGCACAACTTGGAGGTTTGATTTTTTTAAAAAATAGAGAATGTTAAAAACTTGGCTGGAGCTTAGACTCCAGTCTCCACCCTTTGTCCAAAGTCTCCTGCATTTTCTGCCTTGTTCCTGGGGCTCTATGGGGGCTAAAATCCAAGATAGCCTGAAGCCAAACACAAACTATCCATTGAGAATGCAATCGGATCTCAGATGCAGGTCTTCCCATCTTACCCTGAAGCTTCCTAAGAATCAGCCAAGAGTCTCTTTAGCCCAGCACACTAACTACGTAGACTCCTGAGAGAAATTAAAACCACAATATAATCTGTATTCTCCCTCAAAATTATATCTTTTGGTCCATGACACATTTAGTGAGTTTATCAAGGTGAAGACCCCAGCCAAGTGTACTTTAAAAATTCAGCTATGCTCCAGCCAGCTATCTGACCCGCCAGTCCACTGGAAACTTCTCTTCCGTGAGAAGTTCCCACTCTCTGCTCTGGCCCTATCCTTCCTGCCCATCCCAGTAACTAGGAAAGCACCCATCAGCAGGCACATGGGCCAGCGTTCAAGCTGAACGATGTTAGCGTAACAATTTTAGAGTTGAAAGAGGACTTGGAGGTAGGCCATCGTGCGAGCCCCTTGAATTTTACGGGTGGGGAAACTGAGGCACACAAACAATTGAAAGAGGAAAGGAAACCTGTAAGCATAGCAAGAGTTCTGATACCCTTTGTCGTCCTTGCCGTAACTGTAAGCAAGCTGCAGATATCAGAATAAAGAGCTTAACCAAGTGAAATCAGCCGTGGCAGCCAGAATGGCCACGAAATCCACTCCTGGTTTTGTTATGTTTTTCAAACTAGTGTATAAAATGCTGGCTGGCCCCACCCATGTTCCGGGAGGCATCAGACTTCAACAGGTTCCAGCCCAGGTCCAGCTGCCCTTGTGCACCTTGTCCCCATCTGCCTTAGCCTAAGTATCATCGACCTCTTGGGCTGGTCTATTAAACCCCTGATTCCCAATACACTGGCCTCCTCCCCTTGGATGGGAGAACGTAGAGGTATGCTTTCTACTCTGGTTCGGTTTCCCCACAGGATTAAGCTACGGTTGTGCACAGAAAGGAGCTAAACACCCTTTCTAGCTCCTTCCTGTTCCAATCTTACTCTGTCTACCTACCCTCCTGATGCTATTTCCCACGCCACCCATAGAAAAAATGTGTACTCAGATTCATGCCTCAAGGCCTATTTCTAGAGAATTCAAAGAGTGACTCTTTTATGAAATGTGAATCCCCTCTGACCTTAGGAACAAAGTGTACTCTCAGGTAGACCAAGATATGTTACTGCAACAAAAAGGAACTTAGCAACTTGAAAAAAAAATCTCACAGTCTGGGTGACTTCTTAGCCTCCAGATGGCTGCTCTGGGGTTCCTGCCCCTCCCCTCATGTGGCTCTAATGTCTTGAACCTATTCTATGAAGAGTAGGAAGGTGAAAGTGAATGGACTTTTCTGACTTGCTTTAGAGTCAAGGCTTTAAGCAACACAAAGGTTGCATTCCTTCAACCTTGGACTGGACACAACGCAGTCATGTTATCTTATTGAAATTAGGAGACTAGGATGTCTAACACTTTGTGCGTCTGGGGAAAGTAAAGAGTTTATTGCAAACCCACTATCGTCTTTATGACCAGTTTTCAGACCATACACTTGGAACTTAGAACTGTGGGCTCTGGTTTGCAGGACATCACTCCACCCAAGGAGACGTGCTGCTCAACGGCAGCAACCTTCTCCAGCCATCTCTTCATTTCCTGAAGCTTCATCTCCCGCTGAGTCCACATACTCGCCGTGTACAGCTTCCAGTCATTCACTGGACGTATGGTATTTGAATACTTTCTATGTGCCAAGCGAAATGCTGGTCATTAAAGAAATGCCAGTTACGAAAGCGACCAATGGTTTTGGCTGCAGCAATAAATATTTCAGGGATCCTTGTTCACCATGCAGTGGGAATTGGGGTCTGTATGCCCAGCTCTCCTGGGAGCCCTGGGCCTTCCGCCAGCCCTGCTAACTCTCTATACTGAGCTGTTCCTGAATCTGGACTAGTGCTCAGGGTCCTATCACAGTTCTCCACTACCCTTGGGATAGCATCTCTCAAAACCTTCTACAAAACCTAAATGCTATCCAAAGATCGCACGATTATTCTGGTTCACTCTGACTCACTGGTCAGCACACTATGGCCCACAAACCAAATCTGGCTTCTTCTGCACCTATTTTTTTTTTCCTAGCTTGTGGAACCATGAATATATATTTTACATTTTCAAATGGATGGGAAACACAAAAGAGAAATATTATTTCAAGACATGTGAAATTCTATGAAATTCAAATTCGACTGTCCGTGATAAAACTTTAAGTCAAGATATTAAAATATAACTCTGCCCGTTCATTTGCATATTATCTACTTCACACACATCTAAAGAGTTGAATATTTTCTGACAAGGACCATATGGCTCATGAAGTCCCAAACTGATTATGATCAGGACCATCAGAGAAAAAGTCTGATGACCTCCATGGTAACTAAACATTAGTATTTTCCTTGGCTATGAATAAAGGCAAAAAAACCACTGGACCTGTGACATTTTTACCAACAGAATTTTCAAACATCCTCGGGTGCCATGTGTCTCAAGACGTCATTTTAAACCATCCTTCAAAATTAGAACAATTGTTGCAGTATTAATTTTTTTTCTCATTTTTATAAAGGGCCTCACGCAGTCTGGGCTGATATGAGTTTTCTGCATAGCCAAAGATAACTTTAAAGGAATCCTTCTGTGTCCGTGTCTCAGGTGCTGGGATTACATCTGTATGCACCATACCCAGCATAGATGGTATACACATTAGGCATGCATTCAACCATCTAAGCTATAATAACCACTCCTACTATTTCATCTAGCCACTTTAAAATGTTAAAAATAAATAAATTATATTTTGGTTCTGAGCATCTGAAAAGAATAAAATACTACTCTAGCCAGGCTCCTAAATACATGTCTCAGAACTTGGGGAGGTTAGCTCACTTAAGTCCAGAAGGTTAAACTAGCCTGAACAACGTCATGCGATCCTGTCTTGGAAAACAGTTCCTCGGCAAGAGGAAGAGAACTCATCTGTCAGTGGCCTGATTCCCACCCAGCCATGGCCAGTGCCACACAGCAGGCTCAGACCACCTACTTGTATCCCAGCAAATTGCTGGGACCCCAGAGTGTTTCCAGAAGCACAGCTTGTGTGACTGCTCTGGTGCCCTGTTATTACCCGATATTTGGAAGTTTCAGCAAAACTCATTTCTTCCCTCCAACCCCATTGTGGTTCCCATCATTGCAGAGCCATAGTACTCCTACCATGCCACGCCTTGGTATCCTTAACTTTCCAGCCACCCTTATCCAGAAAGACTCAGAAGGACTTTGAGACGGGAGCTCACGGACTCTAACGGAGACCCTGGAAGGTTGCTCTCAGGATAGAATTGAAGAGGAATAGCAATATCAGGGCCCAGAGGTCAACGTAGTGATAGAGTGTATGGTTAGCATCCTAAATCCAGTCCACAGCATGCAAAGATAAGTAAGTAAGATAAACATACTTTATTATACCATATGGTTGAAGGAGTTTTAAACATTTCTATAACCATTTCCAATATGACTGCAATCTTATATATTTTGGTTCTGAGCATCTGAAAAGAATAAAATATTGTTCTAGCCAGGTTCATTAATACATGTCATGGGACATCAGTCGATGTCCCAAATAGATCCCACCTTCAGCAATTCCCTGTTTCCTAGGCAACCGCATCTTTATTCAGATAATCAATGTTCCCTGCACAGCTGACACTCACTGGGAGTTTGTTTGTTTGTTTGTTTGTTTGTTTGTTTGTTTTTGTTTCTTCTTAGGGCAGGCCAGGCTTTGACCTGCTCAAGCTTCACCATCCACAATAGGTATTGGATATAAACATCTCCACTTGAGAATGACTGCATTCAACTTCAAATGGTCAAATGACTACATTAAGCTTTATACATATGGAGCTACCAAAATAAATATGGACCATATCAGTAATTACACACAATGCTCAAATTGGTAATGAAGGTAAGATCCTAAATCCTAAATATTCATTTTTGGTTTTCTTGGGTATGTGTATCTGTATGTGTGTTTATGTTGATGTGTGTGTGTGCGTGCACACATGTATATGTACATGTGTGTATATGTTGACGTGTATGTGTGTGTTGATATGTGTGTATATGTTGATATGTGTGTGTGTTTGAATGTCTGCATGCATGTATGTGTGTGTTGATGTGTGAATGTGCCTGTGCCATAGTGTGCATGTGGAGGTCAGAGGACATCTCAGTTGTTGGTCATTCCCTTCTACCTTGTTTGAGTTGGGACCTCTTGTTTTCTAGTGTTACACATGCAAAGCTAGCTAGCCCAGGAGCTTGCAGGAATTCTTCAGTATCTCTCTCCTACCTCACCACAGGGTAGATGTTGGCAACCTGAGGAAGTAGGCTATTGTTGACAGAGAATTTCCTGACCCCTAATTCTGTAATAACAAGCCTCTTCATAAACCTCAGTGTCTTTCTGGGAAGGAGAAATCCTCAGAATGGTCTTGAATAGAAAGTGGACTTGGTGACCATTGAGAACATCCATGACCGATGTGGTGGCGCCTTTAACACCAGAACTTGGGAGACAGAGGAAGGTAGACCTCTATGAATTTCAGGCCAGCTTAGACTACATGTAAAGATTCAGGCCAGCCAGAGTCTCCTAGGTAAGACCTTCTCTCAAAAATAGATAAATAAATAAATAAATAAATAAATAATGAAATAATGAAATAATGAAATAATAAAAATTTTAAATTCCAACATTCAAAATATTGTTTGTGATATAGGTCAGTTTGTGCCTGCCTAGCACTCACCCAGAAGTTGACAAAGAATCTTCTGCTCTACCTTGGGTAAATCATTTCTAAGAATGCTACCCATGACTTTAATGAACATCCTCAGTCCTAGAAGGGTAAGGACAGGGGACTCTAGACTCGGAATAGACAAACAGCCGTCAGATTCCCTAAGCAAACCTAAAAAGAGAGAGAGAGAGAGAGAGAGAGAGAGAGAGAGAGAGAGAGAGAGAGAGATGAGCTGCTCCCATGGCCTTAGGTTTTGTCCCAGAGGCCTTGCCATTTGTCTCACTAAAAGACTTCAAGGAAGTCTTAATTTCTTCATGATTGGCTTTGCCTCTTCCTCTTTTGTTTTGTCTTCTGAGACAAGACCACTCTATGTAACCCTGGCTGTCCTGGAACTCAATATATAGACCAGGCTGGCCTTGAACTCACAGACATAGCTCTACCTCCACCCCGTATTGATGGGCTTAAGAGCCCACCCCACCATGCCTGGCTCTTTGAAACCATCCATCTAAACAGATGTTCACACCCATTTGTTTGTACTCTGGCCTGAATGAAGCTCCTTCTGTTTTGTTGCTGGACACCATTTACACTCCCCATTTCAACCTACCAATTCTGCAAAAGAGAAAAGAGGACAAAAATGTTAAGGTGGCTTCCCATTCTGCAGAGCCTCTAGCAGAATCTCAGAAAGAAGGGATGTTGCAAGGTCACTGGGTGAGTAGGTAGGTGGTCCAGCTTTCTGCCAGGCATGGGCTCCTTAAATTCTGACGACGTTCGGGCTCCCAGTATATCTTACATCACTTACCTGAGTTCTGGCCTCACTTGCTCTTCTGAGAGCAATTTTGTGGATAACACAAAGTCACAGCCACAAAGTGGGATATTGCTACAGTAAGACACTGATGTGACTTTAAAGATGGAATAATTGGCTGGTAGACAATGAGCCTGAAAGTGGGCAATAATACCATGCACTAACGAGGATAATAGTATTGATCTGCTGGCCCAGGTCTGTTGGGAGGATTAGCTCACTGGCATTTGTAGAGCTCTTCACCGTGAAGGAACATAAATGATAGCACATTTGAGACTCACCTCAGCCCCTTTGGGATGACTCTTCTTGGAGTGGGTTAAATGGCTGTCTGAATGCCATGGCAACCAACGTCAGCCTGATGGAGCCTTCACTCCTGGACTCCATGTGAAGTTCTGTATCTTCAACTCAATCATAAAGCAAAGACTTATCTTTCTTTAAAGAAGAAAAGTCCAGTGAGAAAGCATTTGGCTTTTGGACTCTTCTAAGGAAAGAGGGACACAGTGAAACTGCTGGGTGTCCTCAAAGATATCAATTACATTCAGCATTCTTGTCTGTCGCTTCAGAAACCAGGGACAAAAAAAGTCACCCTAAAACAATTAAAGATGGCCAACAGAAACTCTGCATAGTGGAGGGTGGCAAACAGGCCACCCAGGAGGCATGGATTTAACGGTTCTGACTTAAGAAAAATGAACGAACAAACCAAAAAAATCAGCTCCCTCTCACCGTCATCAGGACAGGATTCCACGGGCTGGAATGTTGTTCCACACTGTTATTGTGACATTGCTACCTCACCAATGTCCTGATGTTTGTGTGGGCGCGCCGCGTGCCCGCCGAGCAAGCTTTCCTGATTCCTGCCAGCGTTTGTGCTGAGCCATGCACTCTTGTCCCAAGTCACTCGTGAAAAGCCAAACAAATGAACGAAATGATTTGTTCAGGGTCACACCCCTTTAAAATGGAGGCAGCAAGATTAGGCCGGCGCCTCCTGCCTCGAGCCTACAACTCCATCTACTCTTGCCTTCTGCCTTCCATTCTTATCGCCTGTGTTTGTTTTCCCTTCTCTTTGCTCTAACTAGCTAAGCTAAGCACGCGCTTAGCCAGAGAAACTGCTCCAGGAAGGTTGTTGTGGAGGCAGGGGATTCTTCCGATGGTGCCCAGGGCAGCAGAGCCTTGCCAGTGTCCTGAGGATACCTCTGGGAACACATGGGAGTCTTTTGACAGAAAAAATTGAAGTTCACCTTGGAATTTTAGGCGCCTGCCCGTCCCTCCCATCCCTTCAGCTCCTTCTTCCTCAAGGCATTTTAAAGAGAAAGATTTAAAATTGCTTGGAAATTGGAGCAAGATTGCCTGGTTATTGATTCAGATTCTGCCAGGTCTGACTCAGAGCTGTCTCCCCTGTTACTGCCACCAGCTCTGATGGCTGAAGAGGGATTTTGAGGATTTGGTTTGTAATCAAATGACCCAAGAATCCTTCCTGCCTCCCCACTCCAACACAGAGAAATGTAATATTTTCCATTCCAGCTGAGCCCTCGCTGCCAGGATGGTAATTGAGATTTCAATCGGTCCTCCTGCATTCCGGAATTTTGCTTAACATAATATGTTTAGTTATTTCTTTGCTTTTGTGTCTTAGCAGAAAACAATAAACAGCATTTGAACAGACACAGGAAAATGGGGTAGGTTTGTCCAGCAATGTGGCAGATAAGCACAGTGACAGCTGCCCTGGAATCAGTGGTACTGGGGCTGTGATAGGGACTGTGCTGTAGCGAAAAAAAAAAAAAAAAAAAAAAAAAAAAAAAAAAAAAAAAAAAGAAAGAAAGAAAGAAAGAAAAGAAAAGAAAAGAAAAGAAAAAGAAAAATCCTATATTTCATGCCATCTTCCTCATAGAGAAAGAGCCGGTATCTGTTGGGTCGTATTTTTAAAAAGATATTAAGTAAACAATATAATACCTTGTAATAGCAGTCTGCTTGAGTGTTAAAGGGTTCGAAAGATAATCACACAGACCTGAATCTACCTATTTTCTAGGCTTCTCGGCTTGGTTTCCATGGAAACTGGAGAGTGCGTATGAGCTCGAGATGCTCAGTAGTCTTTCCCAGCAGGTGTGGCCATTGAGGATTTCTCTAAGTGATGTCATGTTTTAACCACTAAGATTAAAAGAAAAAAAATTATCCATGCACAGGAACTCTGAATCATTGATGAGAAAGGTCAGTGCTGACAGTCGCTATCTACTAGACACCTGCTGTGTTCCAGAACAACATTAAACCCTTACATACCTTAACTCAGCCCTCCTTGGGGATTTGTTATCTTTAAGAGTCACTCAGGTTACCTCCAGGAAAATAGAAACCTCGTCAGGTTTTTCCAATACACAGAATTGAATAAAAGGACACAGTTGTGGCAGAAATGCCGAGAGACCAGAAGCTGTGAGGAGCAAACTAGGGAAAGGCCACCAACCCTGAGGCTAGGGAGCCAGTGTTTGAAGACACAGTCTGTAATGTTCAAAACCTGGGACCAACCAACATTAGCCACGGCTGCTATGAAGACTGCACAGAGAAGCTAGGACTGTAGAAGAGGGTTATTTGGTAGGCACTGGTGGAAACCACAGCCAGTGTGCTGCATGAACAAGAAGGGATACCTGCCTTCTCTCTTTCTCTTACTCAAGCCCTGACCAGGTAGGTCCAACCCCACTTAGCTTATAAAATCTGGCAATGCTCAGGGTAACATGTGCACAGACCTGACCTTCCCTTTCTGTTACCAGCCTACCTATATCAAGGCTTCCTATTGGCTAACCCTGCATAAATGGTTGGGTGACCAAAGGTCCTGGGAAATGAGCTCCCCCAAGAGAACAGAGAAATTCAGGGATGGACTCAAAGGCAAACCAGCAGCTAGTTCCCTTGCAGAGTTTCACTACACCTATTACATGGATGAGAAACTGAGCACACAGAGATAATTTTCTTTTAAAAGGAATTAGCAAGGTAAATTGTGCATGCCATTAGCTGACGTATGCTACCTCTCTGAAGAAGACCATTTCTTCACGGTACTCCTCCATCATATGCCCTTCACATAAACAAGCTTAATTAAACACCGACTGAAAGAGACTGAAATCTGAAAGCTACCCATCTGTGAGGTTCTAGACATTTGTGTGTAGTTACATTTCAAAATGATTCATCCTGATGGATCCAGTAATAAAGGTGAGAAAAAGACCACTGGGTTACTGGGAGCATAGATTTGGGAGTTGGGGAAAGAGGAGGCTGAGGAGAAACCTCACCTCCCATCTTATCTGCTGGAGGACTAGACTGTGAGTCTAATGAGTTAGACTCTCGTAGGTGATGGGAGGGAAAGAGTAAAGACGCTCAGTTCCTATTTTCTCTCTGCCTGCTTGACCATCTGTTACTGCTAAACAAGCTAGAGAAATGCGCAGGGAGAGAGCTAAGATTTCTACGGACTTATTCTCTGTCTGAAGTGGGGTGAGGAAAGTCATCGAGCTAGAGGCGCCTTGTCAAACGTAGAGAGAACTACTCCGTCTGATAGGTCTTGAAGACGCTCATGTTTTAAGACAGTATATAAAGATCGTTAGTTACCACCAACGGAGGGGAACCTTTTCAGATAAATGTCAACACGTGTTTCCCTTTCAAGTCATGCTGTCTGTGGAGGATCTCCTATTCAGTAAGGCTGGCCCTGTCTACCTTAGAAGATGAGTCCAGTCTTAGTTAGGGTTTCTATTGCTAGGGTGAAACACCATGACCAAAAGCAAGTTAGGCAGGAGAAGGTGGATGTGGCCCACACTTTCACATTGTAGCCGTCTCTGCAGGAAGCCTGGACAGGAACCTGGAGGCAGGAGCTGATTCAGAGGCCATGGAGGAGTGCAGCTTCCTGACTTGATCCTTTTCATTATAGAGTCACAGAAGCATGGTCAGTAATGACCAAGCAACACAGTAAATACAGTGCAGACAGTAAATGCCTGAAAATATCCTCTAGCAAAGCTTTTGATCTAAAACCTTTAAATCGAGTCTCAGGTAGAACTTTCTTTAAAAACAAATTTGACAAGGGCCACGTTCTTCCCCAAAATATTACAGGAACAGTCTCTAGACCATGTAATAATATTCTTCTCCTCTGAAACCTCTTGAGCCAGGCCCCCGCAGTTCAAATCACCCTCAGCGTCACTGAGGGTGCTTCAACTAGGATGGTCCTCTTATCCCCACTAAAAGCATTCAACTGCTTTCCTATTCCAAAGTCCCAACGGCCACATTCCTCCTAACAAAAGTATCAAGCCTATCACAGCAATACCGGAGTCCCTGTACCAAATTCTGTTTTAATTAGGATTTCTATTGCTGCAAGGAGACACCAATTGGGGCTTGCTTACGAGTTCAGAGGTTCAGTCCATTATAGTCACGGTGGGAAGCCTGGTGGCATGCAAGGCAGCCATGGTCCTGGAGAGGTAGCTGAGGGTTCTACATTTGGATCCACAGACAGCAGGCAGAGAGAAACCATTGGCCTGTCTTAAGTGCTTGTAACCTTAAAGCCCACCCCCAGTGACACACTTCCTCCAACAAGGCCACACCTACTCCTACAAGGCTACATCTTATCACAGTAGCGCCACTCCCTTTGAGCCTATGAGGACCATTTTCGCTCAAAAACAACGACAAGGATACTCTTTCTTCCTTCCCAAGAAATCTAAAGTTAATAGCCCACAGAAGGGGATGTTTTTATCCCACTGAAATCCAAACACTACTCAGGAAAAAAAGGTTTACCTTTCTCCATGCAGGTATGGGGCAGTTTGGACCAGCAACCTAACTTCCGGAAAGCAAGCAACTTCCGGAACTGAGGTAGACAGCATACAATCCCCTCCACCCCCAGCCAGTCCTTTACCTACAATGTTTGCCAGAACCACTGACATTGAAAAGTAGCTTTGCTAAAACAGGAGTGGATATTTAAGGATGAGGAAGACCCACTCACTCACATTGATCCATAATACATTTAAGGACCAGAGGGTAGCTTTAGGTCATCCCGATGACTGAGTAATGAGAGAGAAACCCACAGCCTCTGCCTTCCCCGAGTTTCCTCCAGCGCTACGTCCAGTTGTGTAGAGCCTGATATGGATGAGGAACTTAGGAACAACCTCAACCAGGAGCTATGGGTGCCAACTTCAGAGTGAAGTTCTCATTCACTCAGAAACAGGAAAGAGATGATAGGACTGACAAATGCTGAAAACATAAAAACATTGAGGGTAAAACTTCTGATAAGGCCCTGCTGACACACCTTTATAATGTGTTTGCCTCTGTGTTTATATACTTTCAACCACTCCTTCATAGGGCGACAATTTTTTTTTTCTATTGTTAATCAGAAAAACGAAAAATATGAAGATAGCCCAGTGCCTTTATCTAGCCTAGCTGGCCAATTTCTTACTCTTGATAAAGTCCAGGAAAAACTTTCCTTCAGTGTTATGACTTGTTATTTATAGTGAGGTAGCCATTCTTAGTGCTGTGGTCAAATATGGAAAATCCTCTAAGGACTCTCTTTTCCATGTGAGCTAAGAGAGTTCAGAATACTTCAGGTTGTCTCATGATGTGATTAATCTTCAATTCATTCTGAGAGAACAGTGCCCACCAATCACTTGTTGATGTCCTTGTTTCTGTACACTGTCCCAGAGGACAGTGGGAATTTCCCTAGATGCCACAAGTATACCCACTAAACTCAGACGAATGCATCTTCCATTCAGCTTAGGAGGACAGTGAATCTACTCATGGTCACTACCAAGCCATGTGGTAGAGGTGAACTTTGACAAGGGGAGAGTTGGCATGAAAAGGGACAGCAGACCTTAGACTTTAGTGGGAATATTTTTCTTTAGCAAAGTTTACAGAACATGAGACCTTGTAAAGATGCTGCTGGCACCCTTTTTGGGTCCTTGAGTAGGGATTATGCAAGTGAGGGAACCGGAAACTTAAATCTAAACTTTTTTAGCTCTGTGTTTCATTTGCACCTTAATTCAGCATTGCCATAATTGTTATTGTTGTTGTTATTACTATTCTATTGTTTATTGATAACCACATGAACTCAGAACACAACAGGCTATCAGTGTCTCACTATCTCAATCACTACTTGATTCTTGGAAGGCTTCCTGGAGAAGGTGGGCTTTGTGAGTTTTGGAGACTCTTATTTTATTTTTAACACGTATAACCATGTCTAGTTTTCTTTTTGGCAAGGATGTATAGCTATAAGCTGTCAGCATATAGAAATCAAGATGAGGCGGAGGATATCTGATACATTCCTACTTGCTACGGTGTGCAGACGAGAAGGCACAGGCTTGGATGGTTAAGATAATGGCCAAACCAATTTAGTTTACTGAAAGTCTAACAGTGACAGATTTTCTGGTTTTGTTCTGGTTTAGACCATGTTTGCTTTAGAAGGAAAATAAGAACTGCAAACCTGTGTGTTTAGGGCATTTCAGTTTCCGGTCATGTTGATAAAGAGATCTCTCTGCATCAAATTATTCTACAGAAGAAAGCTTACTCAGTGGATACACAACAGCAAAGTTAAATCTTTGGTCCCCAGGCTAGTGAAAACTAGCGCTTTCTTTTTTCCTTCGTGGGAAGCTGCTCATCTTAACCCACTGAACTGGTACAAAAAAAAAGAAAAAAGAAAAGAAAAGGAGACCATGGAGGGAAAGTCTAGATTTTCCTATGAGAAATTGTAATGGGAAGAAGGTCTGGGACAGGGGACAGATTCCTACTGTAGGTAGTGTGCAAGGCTCTAGGAAGGCAAACGGGGTGCCAGAGCACCCCATAAACTAGCAGTGATCCCTGAGCAGACACATCAACAAAGATACCAGTGGTCCTAGTGTGGAACTAGCATATAGCTTTGACTGACTCCTGCCTGTGGTGACACTGTCAGGTCTCCCAGCTTCCCAGGTCTTCTTGGGTCTAAAACTACTGTGTAAGCCAGTGCCTCAGGTTGAGGATGGAAGAATCCTTGTACCATGAAGACACAACTGTGGACAGCCTCTCTCCACCTCCAGCACTGTAACTGAGGGCTGATGACAAGACAGCCTAGCCGGACAGCAAGAGTCTCCCATCACGGTACAGGTTGAACCTCTGCTGGTATCAGGCTTCTCCCTACAAAAGGAACCACAGCTACAGCCAAATCCACATGCTTTCCTTCCACCCTGTAGACAGATATCTTCCTCTTTACCCATCTACACCACCCACAAGGGTTTTTCCAGACCTGGCCATAATGGTCACACCTTCCTCATGACTTCCCGTTTGTTTCAGGAAATGGGAAACAGTTCCAGGCACAGCTGTGTGAAGAGTGTGTAGAGGGTCTCTGGGGAGCTTGGAGGGTCCTCACTGGCTCACAATAGGTCATGTCCTTATCCAATCTGCTGGATTCTGTTCCCATCAAATTGGTGCTCTGTAAACATAATGCTCATCGTCAGCTTGACCAGATTTGAAATCACACAGGAGACATACACCTCTAACTGCCATTGAAAGAGGCCCCAGAGACTTTTAATAGTAGAGGTCAGATTGACCCTGAATGTGAGCGGCACCACCTCATGAGCTGAAGTCCTGGACTGTTAGACAGGGAAAGGGAGGAGACAGTGGATCCTCAGAGTTCATCTCTCTGCCTCCTGGTTGCGTTCTCTTGTGACCAGCTGTCGCACACGCCTAGCACTAATTCTTCTTCACCATGATGGACGGCGACTTTAAACTGCAAGCCAAAGTGAACCCTTATTTCTAATTTACCTACTCTGTTGAGTGTTCTGGTCACAACGATGAGAAAAAATGGGTAATACTGTGGATAAAGGAACAGATGACACGTTAGGATTAAGGGAGAAGATCCGGGCAAAGCTGTGTGGGAAGAGTGTATAGCTTAGAGGGTCCCCATGATCCAGCATCTTCTCATTAAAAGCCTTAATAAGGCAGGGGGCTGTAAGCGCATACTGACATCTGACAATGCCCGGGGTCTCTTGATTAGGAGCCAGGACCCTGCCACTCAAGAGTAAGAAACAACTTGGTTTAAGAAGGAAGGAATTAATGGCTTTGTTGGGTGCAAAGGACACTGTATTGACTTGCATAATAAAGAAAGAAATTTCAGAGACCAGACCCAGAATGGGACATGAAACCCACCAAAGACCCAGGAATCCCTCCCCTCCCCTCCTCTTCTCTCCTCTCTTCTCCCCTCCCTTCCCCTCCCCTCCCCTCTCCTCTCTCCCCTCCCTTCTCTCTCCTGTCTCCTCTCTCCTCTCCACTTCTTTATTTGCATTCCTTCTCTTCCCAGCTCCCCATAGATGAATCCCCAACAACTCCATTCTTTCTCTCCTCTTTGCACTTCATTTCCACTGTATCTATTTTAATATCCTTCTATTTTACGTCAGAGAATTTTTCTCCATATATCAGAGAAAATAGCTCCTAGCAACTCCAGACAAATGCTTAATGTTTTCGAACTAAGGGGGAAAAAAAGAGTAGCTTTTTACCTCCAACTGAGATAGTCTGCAATAAGTGCCCAATTAAGCCTGGACTCTGTGCATCTTCCTTTGGAGAACCACTGTGCCCAGGCATGTTACACAAGTCTTGGCCAAACTGTGTGAAGAAGGAAACCAGCCATCATGACTGACAGCTCTGTCACGGCAATGAGGATGTCTGAAGTAAGACCTTTGGCAGCTTACCACACTAGCAAAGAGAAGAGCAATGGGGTAAAGTCTTGCTGGAGGTGGGGAGCGTGGAAATAATTACATCAGTATGGGACAGCAGCAAAGAGCTGCCTTCTGGCATTCCCTGGGCTCCTAGGCTGTCCAAGCTGACCTGTGCTCAACAGCTCCTGCAGTTTTTAATTCTGGCCTGAGAGCTAAGCTTCAAATAGCAGTTCCACTTCCTGTGAACGTTGGCTGTAGGTCCCCGAGACCCTGAGCATCCCTGGGATTCATAGACGTTCTCTCTTTCCGGGCCTATCATCAAGCCTCACTTGATAGAGTCTGAGGACCTGATTTTGATTCTTGCCTTAGTGTCTGATTTATAAAGTGACTCCCCTCTTTGGAGGTCGCTGTGAGAATCACGGAGAAGGTGTGAAATTGTGGGATGGCAAACTGTACAGTGCCAGGGAAGCTGAGCTTGCTATTTTGAAGTTACTCACTCTTCCCTCTGAGGATCTCACGGAATTTGTTTGCACTGGTCTCTTCTCTCCGATTGAAAATAAAAGTTATGCTTGCTAATTACCTTCAAAAATGGTTGCTCTTTTCTAAAACTGATATGCATATGTGGTTTTCAAGACAACATAATTGAGTAAACCAATGATTAAACCTAGTCTCCTGGTCACCAAGAAGATGTAAGACGTTTGATTTGAACGCATACTAATGCAAACATCTATCACATTTTTGGTGCTCCACAGCTACAGGGGGTTGCTTTTGGGTCTGACGAGACTGCTTAAAACCTCACATTCCCGTGTCACTATGTTGTTGATTATTTCAATGAAACTGGTATAGAAATCTAATATAATAATATAGTATAATGATATAGCTGATATAGAATATAGTATGTAAAAAGACAGTATGCAAAAGCGATTCAGTTTTTTTTTGTTTTTTTGTTTTTTGGTTTTGTTTTTTTTTTTGGAGCCGAGGACCAAACCCAGGGCCTTGAGCTTGCTAGGCAAGTGCTCTACCACTGAGCTAAATCCCTAACCGCGATTCAGTTTTTAACCCTTTCATCTCCTCCTTTCCAATTTGCAAAAAAAAAAAAACTAATAATAATAATTTTAAAAAACCCCAAAACTGTTCTAAAAAGAAAATCTATTGCTGTCAAAAGGATTTTTTTTTTAACTAAAAGAAAAACAATTTGTTTGAGGAGGGATCCAAAGGCCTTAGCAGATTGCCAGAGGCATCTGTAACATCCCCGGAAGGACGCAAACCTTTGTTTTGGTTGAATGTCACATGTTGTACCTGTCATTTTCTCGTCATTGTCTCCATTTGGTTTTTTACATGTATACATAGAGTCTGGCTTTGCAGCCCTGGCTTGCTTTAAACACTTCATTTCCCTGCCCCGGCCTCCCTAATGCTGGGGTTGCAGCTGGGCCCCACCACATCTGGCCTGTGCCCTGGTCCCGCTCCACTTCTGCACGGTGTCCTAGGAGGCCTTCTGACCCATCTGAAGGCTGATTTAGCTCTGCTGCGGCTCTCCATTGCTGCTCCACCTTTGAGCCTCTCTTAAGCTAGCAGATGCAGGCGCACTTCTGCCTGCTGATCTTAGGCCATCTTCTCACAGGGGAGAGCTGCTCCTGCGCTGTGAGCCCTGAGCTCAAGCACAGGGATTTCCAGTGGGTGACCTGAGGTGTAGTTACTGAGCGGGGACAAGTCATTAAAGGGTGGTCTTCTTGGGAGGGACACACTAGTTCCCTGCTTATAGGCTGTGTTGGCTTGAGTGTCAAGTCGACAACACACCTAGGAGCTTAATAAGGGACACTCTTAGGTGTGTCTGTGAGGGACAATTTCCAGGGACACTTGGCATATGGGACAGTAACTGAGGGAAGACCATGTGCCCTAAATGTGCAGAATACCACTCAATAGGCTGGGGGTGGGGGATGAAGATGGAGAAAAGCAGGAGACAGAAGCCCATTCATGTAGGCATGCTGTCTCACTGGGTCCTGTCTGCCGCGGGCTAAACTGTGTTTGCTTAACTAGGTGTTCCCTGCCACGAGGCTCAACTTAACTACAGGCCCAATTCAACAGAGCCAGTCTATTGATGACGGAAATCTCCAAAGGCTTGAGCCGAAGTAAAGCTTCCCACATTTTCAATTGTTTTTCTCTGGTATTTATCATGGTGACAGAAGACTAATCAACAGAGAGCAGATACTTGGGGAATCAGATCACAGGAAACACCCAGAAGCAGATTCATTCTTAGACCTGAGCCATCCAACTCAATGCTGGTCTCGTTGGTTCCCACTATTCCTTCAGTTCTGGTCTCCCTCTGGCTCAACTATCCAGTAACGGAGTGTGTGTCGGAAAGGATCAGGGGGGCAGGAGAGCTGTTGGCTGTTCAGACTTGGAGCAAGGATCTCCTGTGATGAGATCTCCCACCCTCCACTGATGCTCAGGCCACCTGGTGCTGGCTTGTGCATCCGCAGCTCATCGCCATCTCCAGACAAGCGAGGGTCATCCCGTGGGTACGCCAGCCGCCTATCGGCTCAGCTAGCCATATGTCTGAGGAAGAGACCAATCTCTTAGCAATTCCTTCAGCCTTCGTCCAGTGTGCCTGCCATAGATAGCGCTATGTAACAAGGAAGTCCATCAGCTTTCTCCTCTCTTAAGAGCCCCTCTAACTCTTGAGAGGTTCACTTTCCCTTAATGTCTTGCTCTCGTTCTTAATAAAGCTTGCTTCTACTTTGCTTATACTGGTGAGCTCTCCAGCTTCACTCGTTGTGAGCTCAGGAGCTACTGTCTCAGCTTCATCTTCAGTAACCACAAGTGTCTCTCACTCACCCTGGGTCTTTGGATGGAGCACAACTGGGCCTGGGAAAACCTATCATGTTCAAAGAGTCTTAACCACCATTTCCGTCAGCTCCCAGTTCTGACAGCTGCTGATTTTCCCACAGTTCCTAGCTACAGCTGGCCCATTCCCCCTTAGCTTCCCCTTCACTGGGACAGCCTTCAGCTTTCCAGTTTCAGGTCCTTCTTGTCTAATGTCATTTTCTCTCCCTTTCTCTGTCCCTCGGGATCTATACCTTTTCTTTGCTGTCATCTAGTGGTGTTTTGAAAAGAGGAGATTAAAGGGCATAAACAACTGGTGACATTTTTTTCTACGTATTCTGTTTTGCCAAAGGTTTCTTACTGGAGCCTACATAAAAGTAAAAATAACACACGATCAGGATCAGCCTCATAGTAAAACTTCTTGGCACCATCATATCCAGTGTGGTATTAATTTCACATGATCTAACGGGAAATGATCTACATAACAAAATGATAAAGGGAAAGCCAATGTTTGCTCCCCAGAGGTAGTTAGAAATATCTATCACCTCCACCGAAGACTGCCAGGAATGAGGGAAGAGATGTGACCCCACCCCCACGCCCCACCCCCAACACCAAGGTATTCACCTTCTTAATCCCAATGGCTCCAGAAGCTACCACCCTGCACTTCACCTTGACACAAAGGTTTGCTTCCTTCTTTGCATACACTGGGGATTGTGGTGGTTATTGGATGACAAAGGACCGCTGGCACATCTGAGTGGCTGCCCCAGAGTCTGTGCTCTAGCAGACTCCTCGGTGTGATCACTTTCACCACCCTCTCTGCATTGCCATGGAGAAGCCAATGGCACAGACATGGGTTTTGACGAAGAGATCAAAGAGATCAAATCAAAGAGATCAAATTAGGTTGAGAAGGACAGACGAGAAATCTGTCAGCTTCCCTTGCTAAAAAAAAAAAAAAAAAGAATGCAATAGCTGGGAAAAAAAATATGAGAGAGACCTGGGTAAATGTATGCTTCCTGAAAGTGAGAAAGAAAAATGTGTGTTTCCACAGCACTTTTCTTCCAAGGGATGACACCTCTTTAGTGTTTCTCCACAAAGAAAGCATAGGCGCAAGACACAGGCGCTCTTCCCCTGAGCAGCAGGTCCATGGCAGACAAGCCAATATTTGAAAATGTGAAGATAGCGCTCTCTAGATGGACAGGAGTTGTTTACTTCAAAGGCTGCAGCTAGGAGGGATGGAGGATTTCTCCCAAAGCCCTGTGATGGACAGGTCTCATTGATGGCTTCTTAAGTAGCTTCCAGTTGCCGATACCAAGACCTGTTCCTGCAGCCCTGCTCAGTATCCACCCGATGCTGAGCTTAAGAAATGAGAGATGAGCCAAGCACAGAGAAATGAGATGCTAAGGCCCAAACGCTGTTCCTATTATAAGCAAATGTTTTCTGGTCCAGGATTTTTACTTAACCCTATGTGTGCTACCGAGACACTACAGACACTACTTCTGAGCTATCTAGCCCTGGCTTCATTCTTACTTTTCCTTTTATTTTCAGACTGGGTCTTGCTAAGTTCCCAAGCTGTCCTGATCATACTCACCAGCCCATGCAGCCCTCAAATGTGGGATTCTCTGGTCATAGCCTCTGGAATAACTGGGGTGACAAGCCTGCATCATGACACTGACTTACAGATTTTACATAATAGGTATTATACTTGTAACAACCATGTTCTTGGAAGGGAGGCACTTTTATAACAATGTATTTGATTGAAGGGCTCTTTTACAAATAATATCGGAATGGCCTAGCATCCAAAACTGAGAGAGAAAATGTCCTGATGAGGAGGTGCAAGGCTACCAACTCTAGCCTGAGCTGCAGGCTTGCTTTTACACAGACAGAGCAAAACCAGCGCAACTGGCCATACTCACTCAGTTGGTTGTGATGTACCTGTCCATCTCTTCCGAAATGGAGCATTTCTTGCTGTCCAAAGGGAGGGGGTTTACCCGGCTCAGGGAGCCAGAGGAACTCAGTAGGTAGAAGAAACTCAGACAGCATGCGTAGGGTTAGCAAGGCCCCTCTCCCCAAGGACACAGAAGCAGCAAACGGTTCCTGGGGAAGAGACTCCTTGGTGCAGCTTCAGCTCCACTCCATGCAGGTGGTGCAGGGATCCAGGGATGCAGCTTTCACCCATGGTGCAGTGGATTCTGGGGAATACAGCTGTCTTTGGAGTCACTGCAGTCTTGTAAGTAACCCAATAAACGCATTGGCTCACCAAACTAGACTTGGGTAAAATCACTTCTTCAGTCTTATCTGGTGTGAATAACCATTTGTTCACAATAGGTTCTCCACCAATGCAATATAGGCCAGATTAAACCAGATTAGAAGCAGATAAGGGAGGCTTATTAGACTCTTTCATTGGTCCTAAGGAACAAGACGAGGGAAATTGTGCACCCAGGCTAAGAGAAGGGGGTTTTACAGGTCTTAGGCAAGGCACAATGACATGTCAGCTAGGACCTAGGATTGTGCCCAAAAGCTGAACCCCTGGATGGGTGCTCTTAGGCAGGTTGCTGGAAATGCCGAGGCGAGGGGTGGTCACAGCCTAGAGGTTTTTTTCCCATGGGGGCGGTGAGGGAAGGAGAGCAGAGTGGGGGTTGGAAAGTCCCAGATTCTGTTGGGTGAGCAGGGTTTCCAACCAATCAGTTCACATCTCCTGCAGGAAAAGCCACACAGCACAGCTTCCTCGGGACCCTTCTGTGACTGCCTAACCCTCCAACAGAGAGATGCAAAAATGGAGAAAATTCACAATTCTGCCAACACGTTGGAGGTCAGTGAGAACTGTGGACAGGGCAGTAGACACAGTTCAAAATCTCCTACAGGAGTAAAGGAGTCTGCAATATCAATCTTAGGGTAAATGACTGAGATTCCCCCTACCCAAGAAACTCGCTCTGCATAAAAGCTGTTCAAGGGCTGCCGATGCTTAGCAGTGTGGACCGAAATGGTGGGGGAAATGATTGGGGGAAATGATGGGTACGTTTCTCTTTTCTAAATTTAGGTTTAATTTATTAGATTTCTACCCAAAACAGACTCTTTCCTAAGACCAGGGATGCCATGTGAGGATAGGAAGATTATGCAATGAAAAACTAAGATACCTTCATGGTGTAGGACGTAGATACAAAAGGAATCCCCCCCCCCCCCGCCTCTGCCCAGTTGTGCCTATTCCCAAATGCTGTGGTACCAAAGCACTCTCTAAAATATCGACGACCAAGAAATAGGCCACCCCAGCTGATGTGGTTACCTTCTACGCCCTCCAGGCCTCTGACTAAGCACCACACCATTGTCAGAAGCAGGAGGCCCTGTACTGTGGATCCTGTACATTGTCACCAACTTGCTGTCTCATAGGAGTGACTTTCTCCCACAAGCACAAGGTCACACTGACTTCTCCCACCTGGCTGATTTGGTGATACAATTTCAATAGGAATCCAGCAGACCACACCTATCTCTGAAGACTTGAGAGGAAGATCCTGGGATCTCTTCCCTACTCTCCATCCTGTGAGGGCAGACACCATTCCTGGCTCCATACTGGGGCACACGGACTACATTCCTACAGCTAGCGTCTGGCCAAACCTTGTCAGCAAAGCTAAGGAAATCTGTCTTCACCGGAGCTCACTCCTTCTGCACCTGATAACACACCACCATGGGGCTCCCCAGTCCTATGTGGGGTACCAAGACGTATGATCAGAAAAATAGACATCTGCACCTACAGCACCTCCCACCCATGCCTTGGCACACTTTGAAGATCCTTTTCCAAACCTAGTCCCTCTTCTCAACTGTAATTGGTCTCCAGCAATACTACCTGGGGGATGAAGGACTCTTGCCTTCCCATAGGCGTCTTTGTTTTTTCTTTTGTTTGTTTTGTTTTGTTTTTAAGATAAAGGCAGTTTGAAATAATGGGTCAAAATTCCCTAAATATCCATTTAGACTTCTCTGTTGGAGGCTAAGACCTCTCTGTTTTCCTTCTTGCTTCCTCTATGTATAAATAGTGTTGTGTATAGTTGGCTTCCCTGATTAGAGATGATGGTAGTACCTCCCTAAAGAGCAAATGAGGACATTGAGGACAATGACAGCAGTGAGGCTTCACTCCCTTCAGACTGGTCTAACTTGGTGTCACTTTGCCCCTCATGGAACAGCCAAATGCCCTGAACCCCACCTGACCCTTCGTCCTATTAGTCCGGCCATACTATTGTGACCAATAATCATAACAGATAACAGTGGTAACAGCTAGCTCCTCTGAACATAGAATACACCACTCTAAGTAGCCTCCACATATCTTGTTTCATCTTCCTGAAACCCCTCTGAAGTATGGCCACCATCCGTATCCCTGCTTCATGCTGAAGCCGTGAGAAGTTATCACTTGACTTGGCCCAGGTCATACTGCAAGAACTCAGACTCCGTGCACATGAGCCCTAGAGCACGTGGTTGCAACAACCCTATGAGACTTTAGCAAGCCACGCCTAGCTCAGCTAAAGTGCGTGTGGAATCGTGTGCAGATCTTCAAAGTCTATCTCCTGATAACTCCGTGGAGTTTCGAGTGCTTAGTCTACTCTGATTGCTATGACAGGTAGGGACTGGTAGCCAACTATAAAATGTGTTAGCACTCTGGAGGCCGGGAAGCCCAAGATCAGATTTAGAGATGGTGCCTTCCTATTACATTTCACATGGCAGAAGAGGTGAGGAAGCACCCTTGGACTTCTTGGGATGTGCATTTTGTGTCTTAATTGCTTCCCAAAGGCTCTACCCCATAGAAAGCATGAGGATGCAACATAGGAATTTTGGGAGGTCACCAACACCCAATCTACAACATGGAGTCTCTGGTTGGAGTGTCTCTGGATGGTTTCTCCTCCATGGTGGCACTCTGCTGCTACTATGCCATTCCCTCTGCAAATGTTCAGAAGGCTATCAAACAAAATGTCTCCCTGGGCTCCCCAGGGTGTCCTGACATGTGCGCTGTGCCCCCCCTATTGCTCTTTGAAACTGGGTAGGCATCGTTGACACCAGGCCGCCACGAGCGTTTTGACAATCCATCACTTCTCTTCTCTCCACCCCACAATCCTCACACGCTCAACCATTCCACATGTCCCTATGCTAATTGCCCTTTCCAAAGTTAACATTTCCAAATGGCAAGATAAGTTCCGTGTCATTTAAAAGGAAAAAAATACGCATGCTTGAAACACGCCATGAAAATGGTGCCCCTCCCGTCTTTCTTCTGTAATGCCATCCGTTCCCCTCCCTGCAGAAATAGTGAACTCATGGGGCCTCTTGCTTCTCGTTTTCCCAGGGAAGCCAATTTCAGTCCCGTCCCCGGTGTTTCATAACATCGAAGCTTAACTTACACACTTTCAACCGGAGGGACGGCTGCTTGCTTTTGTTTCTCTCTTCCCTCAAGAAAAAGCTGCAATCTCAGTTAAAGGCTTAAGCAGACTTAGCAGCCATCAGCCTCATACGCTCTGGCCTGCCATAAATAGTCTTTTTCATCAGAAGCTGCAAATCGCAGCACGACTATAAACCAGAGCCACTCGGACAGCTGCCCACAGCACTGAGCATGGTGGTGCCTTGCATTTAGTGGCATTTAATGAAGATTTGTTGATGGACTGGTTGATCCAGGCCTCCTATATCAGATGCAGACTCTGTTTCTTACGTTTTTGTCAAGGGATTGTAGCTAAAATTTAAAACCAACTCTATGACCCCAAACCTCTCTATCCCCACAGCCTATTGTGTCTAGAATCTTGTGTTTTGTTAGGAAGGTTCTGTGGTCCCAAAGACTAGGAAGAAAAATAAGGAAGACCCAATCAGTGCTCCTTAGCCAGTAAACTGTGGCTCAGGGGCAGTTTGTCATGGTTGTCTGGAAGAAATAAGAAAGCCCTCAGAGCTCTCGGGATCATAAAAGGGAAATTAATTGAGAATTGATACGTAGAGGTATGGAGGCATATTTCAGTGACAGAGCATGTGACCCAGCACGCCGAGTTTTAGTCCCCAGCGCTCTGGAGGGAAATGTATTGTACAGTTAAGGGCTTTGGAGTCAAGAATTCTGATCCTGCTGTTCTTAGTCCTGAGGACTTATGAAGGTAGCATTTCTGTGTGATGATTTCTTCATCCAAACCACTTTGCTGCGGGATGTCTGCCAGGACTATATAAGAAATCACGTGACAGTCCTTGCAATGGGACCAGGTATTTGGAATGCATCCCTGTTGTTTTGAACAATTAGTTGTTGTGTGCATTAGCTTTTCATCCCTGTAACCAAATGCCCAGGATAACAGCTTGGAAAGGAAAGTTTGGCTCACGGTTCCCGGCCATGGTCAGCTGGCTCCTTTGCTTTAAGCCTGTAGCAAAGCCGAATGTCATGGCAGCAAGTGAGTGGTAGAAGAAAAAAAGCACAGCCCACAGCCATGAAGCAGAGAGAGGGAATTTCATAGCGATGGGCTATGATATCCTCTCCCTCTTTTTGTTCCAGCTGGGACCCAAGTTTATTGTTGATGCTACTGACATGAGAGGTAGACCTTCTCCACACATTTAACCCTCTCTTGAAATGCCCGCACAGGCACTCTCAGAATCTTCTAGAGGCCTCTCAACCCAACCATATCGATAGTCAGGATTAACCACCATAGAAATGCGATGGAGGAAACCGTACTGTGTGGTTAATTTTATGAAAGTCAAATGCATATCGGCTATAACTCAGATAACCAGAATACTCAGTGCAATGGAACACCCTACTCTCCCAACAAGACAAAAAAAAAAAAAAAGATTAGCGCACACAGCATGGATAAACATGCTGAAGTGAGCAGAAATGACGTTGGAGTGTGTAATAAGCCAATGCCATTGGGATCCCGAAGCAACAGCCGTGCTAAATCACAGCTATGAAAGCATAGCCAAAATGTATAAAGTAAAAATCTCAAATCAGGTATACCATCCCCCCTCCTCTCCCTCTCCCTCACCTTCCCCCTCCCCTCCCTCTCTTCTTCCCTCCCCCATCCCCCTCTCTCTCTCTATATATATACATATATATTCATCTTTCTCTTAATTTATCTCTGTCTCTCTCTTCTCTCTCTCTTTCTCTCCTCATTTCTCTCTTTCTCTCCATCCCCCCTTCTCTTTTCTTTGATGCCAATGCCACACCCTTGCACATGTCAGGTGAAGTCTTAAGTCACACCCCCAGCCTTTTCTGGGCAATGCAGAAGAAAGGGGGCTGACTAAATTATTGCGTTCCTGTCTTGGTCATCAAACTTTAGTAAAGAGTGGGTTTTTACAGTTTAGAAGTAGCTCAGTTCTTGTGAACATAAGTATTGATTTTAGAGCACAGGCAAGGACATTCTTAGAAAGGTAGATGTAACAAAGCTGTGAGCAGGGCTGAAACGGATCCCCCGGGCAGTGACGTGACACGGTAATAAACTCATCGAACCACCAGCAACTCAGAAATCACGAATCAGGACAATGAATCGTTGTGCTAAGATTTATAGGAAGGCAAGGAAAAGGACTGTTTCTGGTGGCTGTACAGGGAAATGACAGTGGTCAACGAGGTAGATGTCCCTTCTCAGCCCTTGGGTGGCTGTGACATCATGTTTGGAGGATGTCTCAGAAAGACTTGGACCATCTGAAGAAATGCTTCAAGTCTCTCTTGAGCCTTGGAAGATACAGAGGCGAACAAGATTGGTCCTGGAAGTCAGGAAACCTCTGGACCTCAAGGACACAGCTGCTGTGAACACAGTAGAGAAAGGAACAAGATAATTACAACTGGGGCAGCCACAATGCAGAGAAGGCAGGGAGAGGCAAATTCCCACCATGAGGATCAGAGAAGGCAGCATCTGAGCGGCCTGGAAAGGGCAGGAAAAGTGATTTTTGGGCTGAGAAATTGTGCTGCTTTTCATCCATTCTTCATTCCAGCTATCCCTTGGTTCACAGTAGTTACCAAGCATCCTTCTATCTACTGGCTAACAAGTACTTATCAGACACCTCCTTTCTGTCCAGCTCTGTGTTAGAAGTCTACAGTAGAATTTGAATACAAAGCAAAAATCCCTGTCTTGGAGAACCACTGAGAAGACAGACATCAACCAAAGTATTCAACCTTCAGAAATAATTGCAAACACCATAAGGAGTGTTCAAACACCTGTCTGCAGAAATCCAAAAAGGCCTTGCCAGAGAAGTAATGATAGGGTGGAATTCCAAAGGGTAAATTTAAACCACCCAAACACAAAAGTTTACTTTAGTATGCCTGACAGAGAAAAGAGATGAGCTCAAGGTCGGAAAGAGTGTGATGGGAATTCAGGGTTACACACTCCAGGAAGGGGAATTCCATGTGGAGAGCAGTGTGGAAGGCAAGCCAGCAGGAGTTAGCAGGGCAGATAGGTTCCTGAAAGCATGGTTCCCTGCATGGAAACAAGACTCAGGGTGGCAATGTGAAAGCTTTACCATAGAAATATGTACTTTGTAAGAGGTTAACAGTAGATGAATCAGGGATCCATCAGGAGATACAGAGAAAGAGGCCTGAGAAAGTAGCTCTCAGTGTCTTAGTTAGGGTTTCATTGCTGTGAAGAGACACCATGACCAAGACAACTCCTATAAAGACAACATTTAATTGGGGCTGGCTTACAGTTTCAGAGGTTCCGTCCATTATCATCATAGTGGGAAGCATGACAGTGTTCAGGCAGGCATAGTACTGGGGAAGAGGTCAAGAGTTTTACATCTTGACCAGCAGGCAACAGAAGGGGACTGTCTTTTGCAGGCAGCCAGGAGGAAAGTCCACCCCAACAGTGACACACTCCCTCCAACAAGACCACATCTACTCCAACAAGACCACACCTCCTAATAGTGCCAGTCCCTGTGGACCAAGCATTCAAACACATGAATGTGTAGGATCCAAACCTATTCAAATCACCACAGTCAGGTTGAGGGGAACCTGAGTCAAGAAATACATGGGGTAAACCAACCAGACTAGAAGGTTGTGGGGAGTTGATAGTGGGAATGTTAAAAGAACTGACTTCCAGGACTTGTTAGCTATCCAAATACCTAGACAAGAACAATGGGAAGGGGCCATTTTGATAGAGAGATGAGCTGTGGGTACTGAGAGGTGTTAAAATTTAGTCTTTTTCATTAGACTATATGCCAAGGGCAGGGACTCCCATTTTACACAAAATTGTTCTCTTGATCTTTAGTGACTGGTGCAAGTATTTAGTAACTGTATGGGCAGTAGGTTAAGTGAATGAGTCTGGTTTGGAACATGTAACATTTGAAGACCTTTAAGACACTGGAGAAGTAAAAGCCAGAGACATGGACTCGTGTTGTCAAAGAGAAAGCACGGGATCAAGAGAAGAGACTAGGAAGAGAAGAGACCCTGAGCCAGGAAATGAACTTCCAAGCCAGGAAGAGGAAGGAACGACACAAAGAAGACCAGGATGAGCTTCCAAAATCATGAGAGCATTTCAGCCAGAGAGAGTCATGTCCACTACAAGTCAGAAGAGAGCTGGGATCATCCAAGACCTTGAAGATCTGCTTATGGAGTGGAAGGCAGAGGGGAGGTGGTGATCAGTGGCAGGCAATGACACCATGACGTGGAGTAGACACAAGTCAAGGAAAGTTCCGAGGAGAAGAGGAGGAAGGGCCTGGCACAGGAGTTACAAAGGCTGGTGTGTGGGACCTGGAGAAGGGCCAGCACCCTTGCTGGCTACAGTAGTGGCTCTTCCGCTCTCTCTGTTCCCTTTTCCTTCTCCAGCATCCCTTGGTAGAAGGCAACAATCAGGAAGATGTTAGTCTCAACTTGAGTAAAAGATTTACTGAGGACTTTAGAACAAAACAGAGAAAGATGTCTATACAAGGACTGGAAATACAGATCTGGGGCAGAGTCAGTCAACTACAGCCAGAAGGCAAATCTAGACTTCTGTTTTTCTACAGCTAGCCTGTGAGATAAGAGATCTTACATTCCCTAAATGGCTGAATAAAAAACAAAAGAAGAATAGTTTGTGGTGTAGTAAGTATAAAAAGTTGGTACTTCAGTGAGAGTTTGATACAACTCACTGCCTGTGGAATTTGTTTAAAATTGCATATTAACTGTACAGCACAATGCTTTTCCTTTTCGTATGTAATGCACGCTGAGCACATGCACTTCTGTTTCTCTCTGCTGTCTGCTTTCATGACCTGATTTCTTGGGTTATTTTGTGTTGTTCTTTCTTCTCTCCCTTTTCTTTGTTTTTCTGAGCCTGGCTTATTTCACTTAGTGTGGTAAGTTCTGCTTCTATCTGTTTTTCCTGCATAGGACAGAACTGGCTAAACAAACAAAACACCCATTGGGAGTGTGTGTGTGTGGGGGGGGGTGTGGGTGTGGGTGTGTGTGTTTATGTATGTATATATGTGGCATGTATGTGTGTGTTTTCTTTATCCAACAATGAGCATCTTGGCTTGTCTTAGTCTATGACAAGCCCCATGTGAATCCTGTGGGGACAAGTGTGGATGTGCTGGAAACTTTATGCTTACATACCTTGCAGTAGTGTAGCTGGATCATAGGGTAACTCTTGGAGAGAACGCCATGCCAACTTCCACAGCAGCTGGCCTTCCTTATATTTCTGTCTATGGCTGCTTTTACATTATTACCGAGCTGAAGAGTTGCAGAAACTATTTGGCCCACATAGCCTAAAATAATTTCTATTTGGCCCCATATAGAAAAAGTATGTCAATCCTTGGTCCAGGACACAGAAAAGAAACCAGAGCATTTGCCTATTGGCCAACAGTATGGAAAAAAAAATTAAGTTTAAAGGGACCGGGTCTCATTGTGCTTTACGGAAAGCAGGAGACTGGCCGTCTAGGGGTGACCTCTGTGGTAGACTCTCCCCATTCTCTACATATTCTCTCATGCAAGTTGTGTCTGCCATCCCTTTCAGAAGGCTGCCTGCTGCTGAGGTCATGAAAGGGGTTCTGCAGGCTGTGTCAGGACTCACTTTCAAGGAAACATTTCCTTTACTAACTGAGGCAAACAGGGCTTCTTGACTTCTCTTTTAAAATACTCCTCACCACGGTAATCAGATGGTTATCAGTAAAATTCTTGGTTCGGTGCCTATCTCTCCCACTACACCGGAGGCACTGTGGGAGAGAGCATGCTGCTTGACTCAATCTTGACTCTGTTGTTTCCCCGATACTAACTGTGACTCACCCTACCCTGGCCTCAGTTTTCTCATCAGTAAAATAAGACAGAATGTGTACCTCTAGGGGTTTGAGATTCCTGAAGTAATTCATGCAAAGCACTCAGGATCTGTGCTATCTGTAGTAGTTATTTTGTTAGGCCCTGTGTGGTAAAGGAATTGTGCAAAAAAGGATAAGACTTGGATTTCAGGGCAAATAGGTATGTGGTCAAGCCTTTCGCTGAAGCAGAAGAGTTATAGAGGGTTTCCCATGACTGGGGTGTTTGAGAACACTCAAGTGAACTTGCAAGGCTGGTAAGTAGAAGTGAAGTTAAACTGTGTGAGGAGTAAGGTAGGGAATAGAGGGGTGTGTGGAAGTGTCTGAAACATCTGAGTAGACTGGGCTGTTTGGAGCATCGTAGGTAGAAATGCCTGGTGTTTGTTATGTCTGTGGTATAAATATTTTTTTTTAAACCTGAACCCTGAGAACTGAAGTTGGTTTGTCATTTTAACTATGGAATAGCCAGAAATTTTAGGATGATACCAAGAATATAGTACATGCTCAACAAACACCCCAACTACATGTTAACTTAGAAATCATCTAAGGGGTTATCACAAAAACTATTGCCAATCCTAGATATCACCAGCAGTTCCCTGTTTAATAGAGGTATACTATTCCAAACACCTGTGTCTTGTTGCTCAAAGGAATTCTCTAGTGACAAGAACAGGCTAGCCCATTCATGGATCAGAATTAAAGTTCAGAAAAGAGCTACTTTGAACCACTGAGGGATAACAATTGGTGGGTAAATATCCAGTACCTCCAGTCATCAATTACATGTTTCAGAAGCCATGTTTGTGGCTAGTAAATTTGGCTTCATGATCACCACATAGCACCCAGGGTGCAGGTTCACAAAAGGTAGAAACTACATTTCAATCAGCAAAGGGGTCACCAACATCTGAACCCAGGGATCTAAGATGAATGAGAGAGAGAGAGAGAGAGAGAGAGAGAGAGAGAGAGAGAGAGAGAGAGAGAAAGAAAGAGAGAGAGAAGCTCTTGGATCACCTCATCCTCCAAGTCTAGGCCTTCGAGAATGACACTTCCTAGAAGCAGAATAGATGATTGGTTATTGGTGACATCATATCAAGGGATAGCACTATGGCAAAGGACTTGGCAGTTAAGAACAAGGTACCTCAGAGTTAATTTTCTCCTCTGGTCCAAAGATGAACTTATCCAACTGCTTGCTTCAGAGAGCCCAAGAGAATCAAAGACGTGATTTTTGGACAGAGATCTAGAAACATAGAAAAAGAGATCTACCAGGGCATCCTTAGGCCTTGGGTTTCATTTCCTCAAAAGCCTTTTAGTGGGGCTTCAGAGAACTGGTTCAGCAGTTAAGAGCACTGACTGCTCTTCCAGAGGTCCTGCATTCAATTCCTAGCAACCACTTGGTGGCTCACAACCATCTGTAATGGAATCCAATGCCCTCTTCTGGTGTGTCTGAAGACAGTGACACTGTACTCACACACATAAAATAAAAAAATAAATCTTTTTTAAAAAGTCTCTTATTAGACAACTCTAAGTTGCTAGTAAATGCCATGTTCCCTGATAGAACTGGAGAGGGGGGTGGAGAGAAAGAGAGGACAGAGAGAGAGAGAGAGAGAGAGAGAGAGAGAGAGAGAGAGAGAGAGAGAGACTGAGACTGACAGAGACAGAGATAGAGACAGAGACAGACAGAGTCTAAGGGAGGAGAATGCATTTGTCTACCTGTTCCATGTCTAGCAATTGGCCCTTTTCATATTTCTCTTTGACTTTCTACCTAAGTCTTAAAATAACTCTACTTTACAGGTAATAAATCAGGATTCTGGGAAGATGAATAACTTATTCATATAGCTAATGAGCAAACGTGCTGAGGATTTGTCTCTGTGATTCCCAAGTCCATGGACTTTTTACTACACCCCACCCAGCTCTGCTTGAGTCAGGAAATCCTCCCCAGTGATGTCATAAGATGCTATTGGTCCCAAAATGTCCTTGCTAGAAAATAGAAACCAGTATTTTAAGACTACAGAGTGAATTGAAATAATCTGACTTGGCTCCTAGAACCTTTTATTCTGATATAATCCAACTTCTCTTCACCTCACCCATGAGCACATTCTATTTCTGGAGTGGTAAAGGGGATTCCCCCACGCAAGACATTGAGGCCATAAGGAAAGAAAAGTCGAGCTGAGAACAAGAAAATGAAATTCACCAGGATGCAAACAGAGAATAGGATGCCGCCATGGCAACCACCCAGGAACATATGCCATTTGGTTTCTTCCCTAATTACAGGGAAATATATGTGTGTCAACACTCTCTCTCACTGAGTACACTGGAAAGTGCTCCTGTCAGCGCTTACTAAACTACAGGCACAGAAAATATTTAATGGATGAATAGATTCTCCCTCTCTCCCATATCCTCTAAACCTAAGTGGTTGTCTCATTTCCCTGTAACTAAGAGACGTCATGATGACACTGTCAACCCCGACTACTGCATCTCTGAAGGCTTCCTTGGTGTTGGTCACCAGCCTTTTCTCCCGTCCTTATCTTTTCTTAGTTCAAGTTCTCTTGTTCCTGTCATGGTATTGGCTCAGGAACTCTCTGAATCTCCTTTGCCAACCTTTCCTTTGGGATGCTGAGTCATTTATGGTCTGGAAAGGGAATAAACTTGGATTTCACCCAATTGGTACTGGTTTCTAAGGATTAATAGTCACAGGCCATGGCTACAGGCCCTACAAACTTCACCTCATGTGACTCTGTTATGATGATCTCTACACTGAATCTGTGGCCTCACAGAGAAAAGGAGCTAAACTCAAAACTTTATAGCTGTGAAGTTCTCCTCCAGCATCTCTAGGACTTTGATCCTTAAAAGAGCTCCTGCTTCGATATCATAGTCTATCCTAGAATATCTGTAAACATCACAGGTGAGCAGACTCTTGGGACTTCTCTATCTTGCTTTGATCCAGCCCTTGTTAACTCTGTGACAACTATGTCAAATTGCTTTAAGAGTGATTCTTGAAACAGGTTCTGGCTGTAATGGAATTAAAGGAACCAACTACCCTTGTCGTTAAAAGTTTTATATGTACAGTACTGTGCAATCTTATGAAATAATTGTTTTCAGATACTAGAAAATAATTTAAATGAGTCTCTGGGTTTCTACTTCTAACCTTGCACCAGACCCCAAAACAGGGATGAGAAATATCAGCAGAGCATGGGAGCCTTATGGGCTGAAGGAATGTGGATCAAAGCTAAAGGAGAGGATGTGGCTGGAGTCTGAGGGACAAGAATACCAAACAAAGAGCTTCAAGGAGGAAGAGCATCTGTTAGGTCACTGGGTGCCCCTGCATCTTTTGATATCTGTACACCATGACCACCTAGAGAGCAACTACCAAAGAATATCTACCAGAGGTCCATGAGCTGAAGAATGAATAGATCCTACATGTGCCTGGGAAACATTCATGTTAATAACCAAGCAGCAGGAAGAAAGCTTGCTAAACACCGGGGGAATTCACTAAACACCGTATTGCTTTCCTGTCTCAAATTCTGGTAGAGTATCTGACATAAGCAGTCTACAAAGAACAAGATTAATTTTGGCCCTCCATTTCTGAAGATTTGGTGCATAATTGCTTGGCCCCACGTGGTTCAGCAGACCATTAGAGCATGTGCTGCAAAGGTTGTTCTTCACAGGAAGCAGAGGGAGACAGAAAAGTATAGTCCCCTCAAACAGTCCCACAGTCAAAAGCACAGAAATTATTAGGCAGACATTGTCAGACTGGACCAAAAATACCCTTCTGTACACTTCAAGGAATCCACCTTCTATACCCAATTGTCCACAGCTTAAAGGTTGTGAGGAGATGACGTACTGTGCAAACCCTGGGCTGGAGGAGCTGGAGTCGTATCACACCGTGTAAGCTTTGAAGCTGTGAGGAATAGAACCGTGCTACTGCCTTAAGTATCTGGGCTAACGAGGCAGGAAGGTGTAACAAGTGTGAATAACAGGGCGTGAAAATATATGACACAACACTGACAAGGAGGAAACAGATAAGTTTAAATTAAAGTCAGAGTTTTCGATACTTTCAATAATTCATAAGACAGGCGGATGGAAAGCCAAAGAAGATTATAGACCGTTTAAGCATCACTGCCGGACAACCTGACCTAAGTGGCGTTCGCTCCCTGGATACAAGATGCACATTCTCTTCAAGTGCACATGAAACATTCAACCAAGGTAGGCCATGTTCTGGGTGTGCGTCAAAGGCAAAACTGAAGCTTCTAAAGAAAAATTTAAGAAAACCTGAAAAACCGTGGGTCAGATGAGGATTTCACAAGGTCGAAACATGTTAGCCATTTCAAATGACCACAATCAATTAAATAGAATTCATCAAATTTTATTTTTAAAAAATCATCTTCACAGACATGATTAAGGTAGTCAAAAAGATAAGCTGAGAGAAAATACAATATGTATGTCTGGTGACGCTCAAAAATATAGGAAAAACTCATAACTGAAAAGTTTAAAAACAAATTATCAATAACTACAGACATGCATATGTTTGAGTATATTCTTCAAAAACTATGGGGATGGCCAACAAGCACATCTTATCGAGGGTGTTCAGCATCTTTAATTATCAAGGAAATTCAAATTAAAACCATATAAAGGAGACTCCCTACCTCACTCTCTCATTCCAAACTAAAAACAACTAAAGCAACTCCAGAGATAAAAACACACTCTAAATGACTGGAGTTAACAGTCCACCTCACAAAGAATACACACTCTTCTTAGGAGCAACCGAAACCTTTCCCAAACTGATCACATCATATGCCACAAACCAAGCTTTCATAAACACACAAAAAAGGAAGTGATTTCTTGTATCCTATCAGACCAGAGATTTTTTTTAAAAAAGTAAGAAGAACTATAGAAACTATAGAAAATCATATATTGTTGAAGAAATCTTAAAGAAAATCCCCAGAGTCAAATAAAGGAAAACATACCTAGCTAACCCTGTGAGGTACAACCAAAGCAGTTCAAAGAGAAAATTTGCAGCTATAAAGACTCATATTTAAAAAGTACTATGAGGGCCGGAGAGATGGCTCAGAGGTTAAGAGCACTGTCTGTTCTTCTAGAGATCCTGAGTTCAATTCCCAGCCAACCCCATGTGACTAATGACCATCTAGAACTACATCTGGGCCCTCTTTTGGCATGCAGTTGTATATGCAGACAGAATGCTATATACATAATAAATCTCCTTTTTTTAAAAAAAAAAGTAGTATGATTTCAATAAACAATCTAATGATTCGTTTTAAGACTCTAGAAAGACTCAAAAAGCCAATTCCAAACCCAGTGGACAGCAAGAGACACTAAATACTGGGAAGAACAGAACAGAACACACAATCAAACACAGTGCTAGCTTTTTGAAGAAGTGAAGATTGAACTTTTAAGAAAAACCAAGAAGAGGAAAAACTCAAACTAACGAAATTGTAACAACAGAATCCAGTGGGATTCAGAGCGCTGCTGGGGAACACTTTGGAAACTTACACTCTAAAAAGCCGAAAGGCCTAAAAGCAGTGAATGAATTCTACCAAAGTGAAGAGAGAAACAGGCCCATTACCAGTACAAGGTTGAAATGAGGTCTCTCACACGGAAAAGCCCAGGACTACACGGATTCACTACCAAGTTCTATCAGACTCTTAAGGTCTAATAGCAGCACTCCTTGATTGGTCAAAAGTCATCAAACTGAGCAGTTACACCCAGCATACTATGGAATGTAAGTTCTACACCAATGAGGTTAAATTCTTTACTAAATGACTTCTTGACCCTTAGATGGCTGTGATCCCATAATCCAGATAGAGAGAACTAAACTGGAAATACAAGGAAGTTCCCCGTGGTCTCACACAAGCCTGAAGTTATGCCTCATGTAGTATAGGCAGATTTGAGGAGAGGGAGGGAGGGGAGATAACAAGTCAGGGAAGTCCCGAGGGGGACTCTAGCAGGATCTTAAAGGTGAGCACGGAGAAAAGGCTTCTGGCTTCCAAAGATTCAGCATCCTGATGGAGAGATGTGTGACTTGTTTATGGGCCGTGCAAAGGACTGCTGTGGCTAAATTCGAGGTAGAGCTTGGCTCGGGAAAGGAGTAAAGTAAGTATAGGGTCTTAGACGTGGGAAAGCGCAAGCCCAAAAGGCATGCTTGTGAATCCTGCATGAGGCAATGACAACATGGGTTGGGGTTTGCGGCTAGGAATCCAAAAAGCCTCCTAAGGTATACAGACATGGGTTTGTAGGGGTCTGCTCCAGTGAAGTGAGGTGGGACCACAAAGAGCCCCAAACCGGGACCCCAAAACCATTCTGACCAGCATAAGCCTAGAGGCAAATCTCTCTGCTGCATAGCTTTCTTTCTTTTTCTTTCCCCTTTTTTTTTCTTTTTGAAAAGTGTTCTAAATATAAAATGACTATTTTCTCTTTTTTTTAACAAAATAAACTACAATAAGACAAAACAAAGGCCATATTGAAGTTGGACAAGACAAAACAACAGAAAAATAAAAGAACCCCAAGAGAAGGCATAAGAATCAGAGACACATTCATTTCCACATTCAGGGGTCCCATAAAAATACTAAACTGAAAGCTAGAGTATACATGCAGAGGGCCTGGTGTAGACCTTTGTAGGCCCTGGGCAAGCTGCTTCAGGCTCTGAGTTCATATGAGCTTTGCTCAGTTGTTTTAGAAGGTCTTATTCCCCCAGCCTCCTTTACCTCCCCAGCTCCTTCTGCCTCCTGTTCTATGGGGTCCTCCGAGCTCTGAGGGGAGGGATTTGACGGAGACGTCTAGTTTAGACCTGTGTGTTCCAAGGTCTGTCTGTCTGTCTCCCCCACCTCCCTCTCTCTCTCTCTCTCTCTCTCTCTCTCTCTCTCTCTCTCTCTCTCTCACACACACACACACACACACACACACACACATACACACACACACACACACACGTCTCTGTATTTGTTCCCATCTATCACAGAACCTTCTAGCCTAGAAGGGCAGCCACACCCAGAGCATGGAGCTTGGGATCTAGTCCATGGCCCTATAAACAAACTTGATTCCACTGCAGGAAAACAGAGCAAATTACTTAAGCATCTCGAGCTGTGGTTTCCTCGCTTGTAATACGACAATAATGTCTATCTTACAGTCTGCTAAGAGAAGCAGAAGTGATGTGAGCAAAGTCCCTGGGACAGCATGTGTAACTGACAGCCCGAAAGCACATCAGACTTTTCTGGAACTACTGTCTGAGAGTCTCTGCTCTTTGATCCTACAAGATCAGGTCACAACTAGCCTGTGAGCACACAAAGAAAGAAACCAAACACAACATACACATAAGCCCATACGTAAGCATATGTGTCACTGAGGACCAGCAGCAATGTACATAAATACCATTAACATGAGGCCTCACATTAAAGGTAGGCCCTTTCTCTGAGTAGCAATGATCAGGGGATGATAATGGAAATTTGATCCAAGGAGTTTGTAATTTTAAGTTTCTCTACTGGTAGAGAGTACTTTCATAGTTTCAAACTGACCAAGAAGAGCCTGCATTTCGTTATCCCTGGCTTTCTTGATACTCTTGACACAGCTCACTGGGGGTCTCAGAGAATCCCATTTCACTGTTCCAGGACCCTACTTCTAAGAAGGATCATGCATGACTCAAGGGTTTCATGTAAGAACCATTCAGTGCATTTGCTCAGATCTAGGGAGAGTGTCTTCCTGCATGGAGAGAGAAGCATTTACTGAGCATCTGTTGTTTACAAGCAGACTCCACGCTCAAAGCTTCACCTGGATAATCTGACACAATCAAGCACTTACTCATACATTTCCGAGTTCTAGGGAAATACGTCACGAGTGGATGGGAATCGGACGGACAGTTAACAGAGCATACCCACAAGATGACCAGAACTACCAGCCTGGGGCCACCACCCAGTCTTGACAGACTAAAGGGGAAAGAACCTTCTCCAAGAGAGTTGGGTGTGAACGAACTCTTACGGCACAGCTGAGAAGCGTGCCAGGTAAAGGAAACGTGCGGATAGGACTCAGAGATGTGGGACATCCGAGGAAGAGAGACTATGTATGAGGGACAGCAGCAGAACAGCCAGGGGGGTATTGGTTCATCAGAGGAAGGATCCGTAGTTGAGAAAGAAGTCTGAAGCAGGGGACAGGGACCTGGTTAAAAATGAGTGATAAATGAAATAGAGTTCCCTTACTTGGTAAAAAAAAAAAAAAAATATCCGGGAAGCTAAATCTGATAAACTATCCAGACTGAACTGTCAAGGTCATCATGGGAAATGACTAGTCCTGTGGGTGGTACCCACACCTACTAACACAGAATGAGAAAGAATAAGTTTTGCCTCTTCATCTCAGACCCAAAGTGAGGGCTGTCCTATAGTGTCTTGACCAGCATACCTCAAAGCTGCCAAGGTCATCAGAAAGGAGGCACATCTGAGACACCCATCACAGCCAAGAGGAGCCTAAGGAGACAGGACAGTTGGGGTGTGGGGTCATGGGATCCAGAGCAGAACGTGATGTCAGGGGAAACTGTGGGAATCTAAACAATGATGGACTCTAGTTAGTGACATTATTTCAATATCCATTCATTAATAGTGGCAAAAGCAAGAGAGTAATAAGGAGATCAGGGTGTGGGGTACTGCAACTCTTAGTATCATTTCATATTTCCTGTAGATTTATGACGGACATAAGATTAACCATTTATTTTAATGAGTAGGATATTCAGTTAAACCCAAGCTTCAGATAAACAATGACTTTGGTGGGGTTGAGGGTGGGAAGTAGACCCCATGAAATACTTGAATGAAGCATGGTTGTACTAAAAAAGTATCCATGGTTGATCTGAAATAAATGCTTTACTAGGTATAGTGGAGACTCTACCTGGAAAGAAATTCACTCTGAGAACACTTAGGCCAGTAAGGAGGATCGTAGCTAGGGAAGAAAAGAATGTACACCCTCCCGGGTCAATGGGCAGGTAGGGAAACTGAGAAACAATGACTATACTAGAGTGGGCAACACAGTCCTGTCTACCTATTACAACTCTTCACTTTACTCTGTCTAGAAACATCCCTGAGAATTCATACTTGCTGGCAAAGAACAAAGGAGGGTCAAAAACAGACAATAAGCCCAGAGGACTCCACCAAAGGCAACCAAGTGCTCCTAACCATCCAAACTCAAGGTTTCCCCCAAGCAAAAGGTGGCCCCTTATTATAGGGGATTCAGTAGGATGAGTATAAGAGACCTGCTGAGGTCTCCTTTCCCTTCCTCTCGGGTCCTGGTTATCACTGTTAAACAAGACACACAGACCGCTGGCTGCAGCACTAGAAGGGTTCTCAGGACCCACCCAGCATCTTCCTGGGACTGAAACCACATTCACATTTATCCTATGAATGTAACCTTCTTGGTCTCCTCCAGCACTTTCTAGCACTTTCTTTTTGCCTCTTGTTCTGTCTAGGCAATCTGTTGGAGTGTCAGAATACAGTTTACCAAACTAGTAAGAAGTCTGGACTAAGTGAGCATCGGAGGTCTCTGAGACAGACCACCAAAGGCTCGTCTGCCCAGAGAGAGAAATATGGAAGGGAGACCCTTACTGCTGAGAGTCATTCCCTCTCTGTCTTGTTCCAATTAGGGGAGGCTGCGCTTTAGAGGGGGTCCATGGAGATGAGGCTAAGAGACGCTGAGTTTAGCTTGGCACAGCTCAAGTGTTCCAGGGCTTATTTTAGTAACACCTGAGAGAACACAGAAGGCAGAAAGAAGAGTGATGTGGGCTCCTGCCAGCCACCAGAGTCTCCTGCAGGAAAATTAGTGGCACCAGCCAGCTGTTCCAAGCCCCTGCTGGGCTGTTTCTTCTCTACCCCAAAGTCTCAGGGGACAGCTATCCCACTGTGGCCTGCCAGCTCTGGAAGACAAAGAGGGCAACTCCCAGCCCTGTGTGCTTACCTCCACCGTTGACCTCATGAAACCACCACCAGCAAACATAGCTTTGCCAGAGTAGGGTGGCGATGGGGGTGGCGGAAGTGTCTGGCAATCCTCTTTTCTCCAGAAATGGGATTGGAAACTGGGTAATCGCCTAAATGGGGAGCCTTGATGAGTCGCTAAGCATTGCTTCCATTTTATTATGGTGATGAGGCCCACTGAGCTAACATAATCCCTTTCCTGGGCTCTGAGAGATTGCCAGGCAGCCAGTCACTGCCCCACCCTCCACCCCAGGTGCATTAGTCTGATGGGAAGAGGCCCTGAGCTCTGTACAGACTGCATTTCATAATGGCATTTAAAAGCAGTGACTGCAGATTGGATCACATCAGGGGCTGGGGACACTGCTGTGCTGTATCAACTCCCTCTGCCCTTTGACACTGTCCCCCTTCACTTCCAACACGAACGGGACATATGTTGTCTAATGCAGGGTCATTGAGGTGAAAGGGCTGCTAGGGGAGACTTCAAGTTAAAATGGCTAGTGGGAACATGTCATCACAGAAGACTCATAGGGTTCACCCTTAGCAATTCCACTAACTAACTCTAGGGTCCTTTACAGGCTCATATGGGCTCTGCGATTTCTATGGCTCCTTTTGGTTCCCCATGTAAAGAACGCCCAGCTCCACAGTTCACCAACCCAGGCAGGAGTTCCGCTGAAACTATTGATTGATTTGTTTCATCTTCCATTATTTATAGCATATACGATATAATGATACGATACCCTTTATTCTTTTTTTTTTTTTTTTTAAACTTTAAAGCCACATGTGGTAAGTGGCCAGTGCTTTGGGCACACAGGTTTTTTTTTTTATTTATTTATTCATTTATTATATATAAGTACACTGTAGCTGTCTTCAGACACACCAGAAGAGGGCATCGGGTCTCCTTACAGATGGTTGTGAGCCACCATGTGGTTGCTGGGAATTGAACTCAGGACCTCTGGAAGAGCAGTCGGGTGCTCTTAACCGCTGAGCCATCTCTCCAGCCCGATACCCTTTATTCTTATAAATTGTAATACAGTTTATCAATGAACACTTTAGAGAATAGGATGACCTAGCAGTGGCTGAAGGAGAGGATCTAATAGAATATGACAGTCAGGGAAGGCATAAGCCCAGAAGAGGAAAGGGACTTAGGAAGTAGGAGGAAAAACACCCAAGGCCACGTTATCTGGAGCTCACCCTGGTAGGCAAATGAATAGAGATTCAGGCAGCTGATCTCTGCTGATGGGACCCAGAGAGTTCAGAATAAATCACTGCCATGTGTGCCATTTAGATCCTAAATGGAAGCTTTGCTTCAACCCTGCTGGCTCACTCAATCACTGAACAGCCAGGACTGCAGCAACATTAAGACAGGATTTGGATTCAGGAGCTGGGCCCTGGAGACAATGCCAGCATTTACTCGTTACATGATATTGAAAGAGGCGTTTCGCCATCATGAGCCAGCAAAATGAAGCTTGCTCCTGTTGTGCACACTCTTATGGGATGGGTTGCCAACTTTGCACGACTCCAGGGGACTCCATGCCTGTGTGAACAGTGCTGGCTGAAACTGGGCGACATGCGATTTGCTCTGCCAAAAATAGCATGCCTACTTGTAGTCTCCAAATGTCAAATGACATAAGACACATTAGCCATAAACAACACTAACGCGGTGGTATTATTGTACCAGTGACATTCTCGAAGAGGATGTTACATCATTTTGGGAAAAATTGCAAAAGGCTGAAGTTTAGCAGCCTCCAGTTCCATGCTGTAACGCAGCCCACCCCTAGAGTCAGCATTGTGACTCAGACCAGAAGAACCAAAGAACAGCAAAATAGGATGTGACCCCCAAGCCCAAGGAGAGGCAACTATCTGTTTAGTCTGTCCATGTTTGCCCTCCTCTCCATCTTTCCTCTCCAAACCCTCATCTATAGGATGTTTGAGATGTCTCCATTAAGACAGGCTGCCGGGGAAATCCCAGTCCTGGGAAAGTAAATAAAGAGAAGGAATGTCCAGCCCCAGAGAAACGCCCCTGAATTCCATGCTCTCTCATACAACAACCCACCATCTACCTGCTCAGGACTTCTGGTCTTAGCGTGGCCCTGGGCTGTGGGTGGGGAATGTTTGGCCCCTCTGACTTCCTATGCCAAAATTAAGTCTTCAGTGTGATTTGGAGGCAGGGCCTATAGGGAGCAATTGGGTCACAGAGGAGCAGAGTCCCATGGATGAGCTTAATACTCTTAGAAAGAGACCCAGAGCCAGCCTGCACTTTCTGCCATGCAAGGATATAATGCCTCCACACTGTCTGACGTAGTAGAGGCATCACAAGAACCCAGCCAGGCTGGCTCCACCATCTCAGGTTTGGTAGACTCTAAATCTGTGAGAAATGCATCTCTGCTGTTCATAAGTCACCCACCACAGGGTGCTACTTTGCTGTAGCAGCTCAGACTAATACACCTTCCAACCCTGCACTAACCACATATCCCCAGCATTCACTACCCACCTCGAACTCTTCCCCATGCATAGTGGTCAGGTCAGGCAGACTGAAAAAATCTAATATCCACAGTGTCCATGATAAATAGATGCCTCTCCTAAGGGAGGAAAGTGAAGTTGAGAAAAAATACTAAACTCATTCATTCTGCCTGTCCACTTCTCCCTTGGACTGTCAGTTTAGGCTGTGCCCATCAGATGCTCCTGCTATGTGTCCCAGCTCCCAAGACCCTTTTCCCTCCACACCTTAGCATACTCTTCTCAGAGCTGTTGCTTTAGAACTTACCTCCCGGGTGGCCCAGTCCTCGTCATTGCATAGTGTATCCATCCCTAGTGTTCTAACTCAGCCACACCAATTCCTAACCTCACCTCCAGCTTCTTCCTCCTAAGTTGCTTACCATGTAGTACCACAGGATAGGTTTCCATTCCAGGACAACCTTCCTGCATCTATTCATTCAATGCAGGTTTAATTTAGCCTAAAGAGTAATCAGGCACTAAGACAGTCATGGAAATGAATTAGAGGGCGAGCTCAGCCAGCATCCCAGAACTCATAGGTTTTCAGGAAAATCCATCCATCAGATAGACGCAAAATAGATGTCTGATGTGTTTACATAAACTATGATATTTCATCAGGAGTTGGACTTTGACATAGGTACAAAGTAGAAGGCTGAAACAATCTCGATCAAATGGGAAAAGAAGCAATATTTGAACTAACATCTGAAAAGTTAGAAGTGACAAATTAGGCAAAGCAGGCTGGCTGTGGTAGAGGTGACAAGCCATGGAAGAGCATTCCAGGCTGAGGAAGTTTTCTGCCCTGAGCTTGAGAGTAGGCAAGGACCACTCAAGACTCTCCAACTGGAGCTATATGGGAGAAGCTGATCCTCCAGGGAGCTAAGGGAATTACAAGAGTTCGGACCATGAAAAGTCTAGAGTCTATGCTAAGGGCTTACGTCTTGATCCTAAGAGAAACAGAGGTTTGGGAGAACTGGTCACATAGCATACAACACAATTACATCTTCAAACAGTCATTCCAGCTGCTCTAAGGAGAAAGGGTTAAAACGCCAGAGAAGGGCACAGAGGGCCACTGTGGAGGGAAATGCATCCATTCCAGGAAAGAGATGCAAATGTAAACTTGACCCAAGAGCTTGGAATAGAAAGTAAGAAAATTAATTACCAGACTAGAATTTGCCAAGCCATTTGGATAGGGCGATGCATCTGGAAAGATTGTCGCACTGGTTGGATTCACTACGTGAATTCTGCATCTGCACATGGACCTCAGCAGAGACATGAACAAGATTACTTCATATTACCAGTTGAAGTTACCTGTCTCTCTCCAACTGTTGTTCTACTTGTGCCTTTCGCTGATAGGGAAAGCAGATGTCTGGGGTCTCGTACTGACCTCACAGTTCTCTGGGCCTGCTCTTGTTCTGTTAGTGCTTCTTAAAGCGATTATGGCCGCTGCCTTCCCCACTAATAATCCTGTAAGACTTGAGCCAAAGACATTAGCTTTACCTCCTGATGCCCTCAACACATAGACCTTGCTGTTCAACAAGGTCCAGGCCTACTTTTCTGACCTGTCATGAAGTCCCAGAAATAGGTAAAAAGACGAGCCCATAACCTACATCCCTCACCCAAAATCTAGTCTCAGTCTGAGAGGGAAGCTCCTTGTATCCTTTAGCACTCCTTCCACCAGAGAAGCAGAGATGGGTACCAAGAACTTTAAAAAGGAAGTGACATTGATGTCATGGTTTACAGTTATATCAGGAATCAGCACTCACCAGAGAATGCATATCTCAGTTGTTAAAGACCTTCTGGGTGCACAAGACTAACAGGGAAAGATAAGTTGTCCTCAAAGGGCTTCTGTTGAATTCTCTCTCTGCTTTAAAATAGGCGTGTTGTATTTCTCATGAACTATCTAACAATAAATCATAGCATAAATCGCTGAGGTGTTTATAATTACCAGAAAACACCAGGCAAAATCTAAGTGTCTCAATACAATTGTATCAACCCTCTCTTCTCTACTTTTTTGTTTTATTTTTTAATCTATTTTTTTTAATTTTTATAATTGGGGAAAATATATAATCTTCCATGGCAATAGCCCCTCGGCAGAACATACAACCTTGGCTAGAATTAAAATCCTACCTTCCTTCTCTGGCAAAGGTCCTTGTAAAGTGCACTGCCTCCATATTGTATATGTGACATCATTGACCAGTGGCGTTCACAGGGAAGTACACACACAGAGGCGTGATGCAGGGAATAGATAGAACCAGTCAGGTACAAAAAGAACTAGAACAAACAGCCACAAAGGAGGCCAGACGCACATAAACTGGTCTTAAAGAAGGCAAGGAGCACAGGGATCAGGTGAAGAACTGAACTCTTAACTGAAGAACAACCGTGGAAGGCCCTACGGCAGGCTGAGGCTTTTACACTTGACTTTGCAGGAACTGAGCAGTCCCTAAGAACACTGCCTTCTTTTCCACGGTGAGCTGGCTGCCAGTCTCAGGTCCAGGTCTCAGGGGAGAGAGTACCTCTTGTCCTCAGAATGTCCACAAAGGGTGCCATGAAACAAGAAGGAAAAAAAAATGACTAACCGTTATTCTGCTACTGTGGGTCTTCAATGAATGAGGTCTAATCCTTTTTGTCTGTACATAGTTCAGACATTTCTTTCTTAATCTCCCATTTTTCTGCTGCTGCAGGCTCATTCCGTTAAATAAGAGGAGAACACACAGCAATCAAGAGCGTTAAAGAAAAATCCAACGTGGCCAAGCGGGGATTGGAACCCAGGTCTCTTGTGTAGAATCTGGGGCTCAAGGGCACTCTGCCTGCTTGCCTCACAGAGTCCCTCTGTCATCAGCCGCCACACTGACTACCTCTGCCTGCCAGCCCTGGGTCCTTTCCAAGAAAAGACAAAGCTGCAAACAAGCAGTAATGACATTGATTATTCCAAGCCAGAGGCAGGGGATTTTGGATCATTTCCTTAAAATGCTTGCTCAGCAACACTGAGGTCCTCACCCCAACCACCCTTAGTCCCAGGAAATAAATGTACAGTACGTCATTGACGTGAAGCAGGGAAAATTCCCTGTGGAGTTCTGCAGTCTCCTTCTCCTAGTTTGTCAAATGCCAGCAGCAGCCAAGCCGACTGCCCTGTTTGCCTGTCTGTATCTTATTTCTGTAATGTCTTGCAGATTGCAGAAGCCCCCCACCCCAATCCCCAAAGCTAGGCAAACCACATCGTCTCCAAGCTTCCTAGAGCAGCACTCAGGTTCCCTGCTGTCCTTGGGCTTTGTATAATATTGCCTCTGGGTGTCATATACTGTGATTCTCTGCCATCAGCCATATTTTGCTCTTTTTTTCCCAAGGAAGAACATACAATTCATTTTTAATATCCCTACAATATATGTGACCAAAATGTAATTTAAAAGACGGACAAGTGGAAGACTTTCCTGTATGTCATGCGAAGCATGAGAAGCGTTGTGTTCAAAAGCTAGTTTCCAGTTATTATAGCCACAGCCTTTCCCGCTTCACCCCTTTGTTACTAAGGAGGTTGATGTGAAAGGAGATGTGTCTCTTTCCTTAAAGACCTATCTCTCTCTCAAGGCTGAGTTCTCCATACCTGGATTCACACATCCCCCCACACCATGGCAATTACCCCCCTGGTAACCACTCATGACATCGCAGACACAATGTACTAGCAGAAGAAATGAGAGCTCCTGAAATGCAGAGAAGTCAGCTCCCTCTGTGGCCTAAGGACTCTGAAGGAATAGGAAATGGAGGGTTTGTTTATTTATTTATTTTTATTTAGCAGAAAAGTAACTCTTGAAAACTATCCTTGGATTTTGACTGCTTATTGAATTTCAAAGCTTCTTGTTACCTTAGATCCTGAAACTGTGTTCTGAGGCCCACAAAAATTTTTAGATAACCCTACAGCAAGCTGTGTGTTTGTTTAACTATATCTCATGCTTGTAATATTTGGCAGATTGCAGAAGCCCCACCCCCACCCCATCTGGGCAAAAACACATCACCTGTGAGATTCCTAGGGCAGCACTCAACTATTTCCCTGTTGTCCTTGAGCTTCATACAATATTGCCTTTGAATACCACAGGTATATGGTGGTATAACATACTCCGTGTGTGTGTGTGTGTGTGTGTGTGTGTGTGTGTGTGTGTGTGTGTGTCACACAGCCCTACAGCAACCTGCAGGGGAAAGATACAATGAAACCAACAGATCTCAAATCTTCAGCAATCCTCCCCCAAAAGACCTCTCAGGTATCTCAAACGAGGGGCTTTTAAAATGCTGCCATGGATGTACAGAAAAGCAATGTGTTCCTGGAAAGTCCTTCTCCTACCTTTTCTTACCCATAATATATGAATTACCCAAAGTCTCAAGCCAAGGTTAACAGCTCTAAGGAAATTTGTGGATGGCAACCAAAAGAAGAGTGGGTGCACCACATTCACGTGACACGTTCACCACACGAGCTTTGCCTAAACCGGTGGGACCACTGGATTGTAAGCTGGTTTGCGAGAGGAGAATCAGCGACCACTTTGTGGCTGGCATTTTCCACTGCAAATGGCCCCAGCTTTGGATGCCTAAATTTTAGTTTTAAATACTATTTAGATCCATCAGGGCTCTTGGAGATGGATTTCAAGTTGCAGATATGAAAGTGCACACACACACACACACACACACACACACACACTGGCCTGCTCCTTTCACAAGAAGCTGTTGTAAATGCAGGCTGCCTTACTCTCTGCGGTTGGAGGTGTGGAAAGAAACAAGAAACAGAAAAGAACAATTTGAAGAGAACCTGAATTTACAATCTGGGAGCCAGGGAGTAAACATTGCACTGTAAGCTGGTAAGCTCCTTGCTTTAATTACTGGCCTGAAAAAATTTCAATTTGATGTGCTTTAATTAGTCACGGAAGGGCTCACCAATTATTTTCTAAATAGAGAGATTGAAAAGCAAACAGAAGTGGGAGTGAAAGGCCTTCAAGGATTAATCCTCGAATTCTTCTCATTTCCCCCCCCAAATTCGGGGCTAACATTTTGTGGTGGGAAACCTGATCTTGCACCGGTAAACCGACCTCTGTGGTACTCTCTGCCCACTGTTCTAGGTGACAGGATTTAGTAGGCCAAGGGCCCCAGCAAGAGGGCTACGGAAATGTCCACTCTGACAAAATAACACAACTAAGCTTCCTCTTAAAATGCAGGAAATCGAACCAGGAGAGTTCTGTTTGTCACTTGGGTGGACTAAGCAAACGAGAGTCCCTGGTAGCCTTTACTCATCAGCTTCTGCCTGACCTATTTTACTTTCGTTTTAAAAGTACTTTTTTAAAATAGTTTTTGCCTGTCCATCTAGGATCATCAGTTTGTGCCAACAGAAGAAGGTAAGAAAATTAATTTTAATTAACTTTCCTTTCGGAAATGTGTCCCACAGATTTCTTAAAAAGTCAAAACAGCAAGATGTTGCCAGAGCTAAATTTAAGTAACCCTAGGAAGGCCATAAGCTGAGAAAGGTGTTAGCCAAGGACTCACTAAGCACTCTGGGGATAAAGGTGCATCATTTTCATGGAAACTTGAGCTCCTTACTTCAAGCCCACCAGCCAGCCAACAACTGCTGGACTGAGTCTGAAGCAGCTTCTGCCACAGAAGGGACTCTGCTCAGGTGATTAAGACTTCCAAGAGCATGGAACCCCTTAAAAGAGATGGGGCCATAACACCATGTAGCCTCAGTTACAGCTGGTCCTGGCATTGAAGGCTCTAAGGACTAATGTGGGCTTAGCAGGGCATCATTATCTGTGAGGCCTGGGCAAACATCTGTGCACAGACATGTGGCATGGCCTTTTCAGCAATGGGCCAGTGATCTGAGAGAACAGCTTAAAGGAAGAAAGGTCTATTTGGGTTCACAGTTTCAACAGGTTTCATTTCCGGTCCACTAGCTTGGTTGCTGTGAGTCTAAGGCAAAGCATCCTGACAGGAAGGGTGTGGTGGAGCACACTCACTGCGTGGCATGAGCAGGAGAAGCAGAGAGTCCTTATACTTGAGGGCTTCATCCTTTTGCTTTTATTGTTTTGTTCCATTCATGCCCACAGCCTATTTAATGATGTTATCATTCTCTCTCTCTCTCTCTCTCTCTCTCACACACACACACACACACACACACACACACACACACACACATATACACACACACCTTACTCTCTCACACACACACCTCTCTCTCTCACACACACACACACACATACACACATACACACCTTACTCTCACACACACACACACACACACCTCTCTCTCTCTCACACACACACACACACATCCACACATACACACCTTACTCTCACACACACACACACACCTCTCTCTCTCTCACACACACACACACACATCCACACATACACACCGTACTCTCTCTCTCTCTCACACACACACACCTCTCTCTCTCTCTCTCTCTCTCACACACACACACACACACACACACACACCTTACTCTCTCACACACCTTTCTCTTTATCTCTCTCTCACACACACATCTCTCTCTCTCACACACACACACACACCTTACTCTCTCACACACACACACACACACCTTACTCTCTCACACACACACCTTTCTCTCTCTCTCTCTCCCACACACACACACCTTTCTCTCTCTCTCTCTTTCTCTCTCTCTCTCTCTCACACACACACACACACACATATACACACACACACACCTTACATGTTCGGTGTGGCTGCGTGCAGAAGATGTGTCTTACAAGTCAAAGCAAAACCCAAGACAGTAGGTCAACCGTGGTCCTAGGATCTTGCTGGGAATCTGAGCAGAAAACACGAGGAATGGAAAGTGCCTAGAGTGACAGCTCCAAGGGAAACCTCCAAAGCTGAGTGCACTGATAAACACCTACAGTCCCAGCGATCTATAGCCAGAGGCAGGAGGATCACAAGTGTGAAGACAGCCCTGGTCTACACAGTGAGTTCCAGGCAAGCCAAGGTTATATGGTAAGATTCACTCTCAAGATTTAGTTAACTGTGGAGTGTTGAGCCCTAAACAGAATATCTACACAACACTTTCTTTTCTCTTGGCTTGGACAACATTGCAGAAGAGAGAAAAGAAAGATCCCAAGAGCCAGAGTTCAGAGTAGACTGCTATGAACCAATCTTTGGGACACAAAATAGGCATTTCACTCATGGGCTCCCAGCAGCTAGGGCGGCCCTGCACAAGATGTAAGCCAGTCAACATTACAGTATAAATGCAGAAGGGGCACACGGCTGAAGAGCTTTAGTGGTTAGAGACTGCTGCAGCAAGGAGAGTGGGTTTTCTGTCAGAATGTGGTCCCTGGAGGGCTGAACACGCTCAAGTTAGATGTCCTTACACTCATGTACATATAGACAGCACTGACCGCTGGGCTCAGTAAGTTACGCGAAGATGTAGACTTAGAAGGGAAACACGGTTAAGAGGGTGTCCGAGAGGAGTTGGAGGGAGAGTAGAATTGGTATGATCAAAATACACTATATATCTATATATGTATAAAATTCTCAAAGAATGAATAAAAAGACCCTGTCCAATGTGTGTGTGTGTGTGTGTGTGTGAGAGAGAGAGAGAGAGAGAGAGAGAGACAGAGAGACAGAGACAGAGACAGAGACAGAGAGACAGAGAGACAGAGAGATCTACAGTGTATATAGAGCTGACGCCGTTCTAAATTCGCCTGTGGAAGCCAAGGAAATGAAAGATGAAGTAATCCGTCGTCGTCAGACTTTAAGAACCTGCCCAGCTTTTTCCTGTTAGTCTAGATTGGGCTGCCCACTGAGGTGGTGACTTACAGCCAGCATTTTTTTTCTTTATTTTTATTTTATATTTTTTTCATTTTTCATCATTTTCTTTTTAGTGCTAGGGATAGGGTCCAGGGCCTCATGCACGCAAAAAACACATGCTGTACCACGGAGTTGTACTTCCAGCCCACCATGTAGTAGCCTTTTACAGGCTCCATCATGCTCCCGGTACTCGTACCACCTGTGAATATTGGAATCGACTTGGCTGCTGCTTCTGCACGGTCACGGTCCTAATGGAGCATGTTAGGGGGTCGGGGCGAGGGGGAGGGTGCATTCTCTTCTTGGTCTCAGAGTCTTCAAGCCTTCAGCAAAGTTAAGGATTCTTGGCAAGGGCTTTCGTCTCCAAAGTAAGGATGGGAAGCTCTGGGCTAGAAGTCAAGAGAGCAGTGTTGGCTCATCCTGGCTAGACATTGGTGCCCTGGGGACTTTAGGGGTGGCTCCTCTGCACTCGGACCCCAAGTACATTCGTAGGGTGTTGGGTCACATGCTTGCTTCTCCTGTGTCTAGTGTTCTGTGCGTCTAGATCAAGCGACTGTTTCAAGTCTGTGCAGCCACTGGGAAGCTCTGAAACAGATTCTAGGTCTCCTGACTCAGCCAGGTTAGTGTGTTTCCACTGTGTTGGGCTCCACGACCAGGAGACGTGAACAGCACCAAGCAGCATTCAGTAAGTGGCTACTGAATGCCAGGAGCTGCCTTTGGTTAGTCTCTAGATTGCGTCTGGTTAGTTCTCGTGTAAATCGGATAAAAATTCACATTTTATGGAGAGTCAGCAAACCTACGATTTAGCCCATTTGCCCATCATCAGACAGCATGCACAGGGCCAGGATCTGAAGTCAGACATTCCAATTCCAGAAACTCTTATCTTTTTCTGTACAACCACACTGTACAGTAGCATAAGGGACTGCTTGGCGACATAAGGGGCACAGAAAACCTTAAAATAGAAACCACGGCAGCCTTCCAGGGGTGAGATCACACTGGGAGTACACAAGCTTTCAGAAGAATTACTTTGGTCAGGGTTGCTTGCCTGCACACCTCTGCCTCTCCCTCCCCACAGTTGACCACACGAACAGCCCCTGGGGGAGCATTTAAGAACCAGTGGTCTTTGGTGCGGTCTGAATGGAATATGGATAATGGCCACACAGAAAAGGAGAAGGTGGTGCCATCCTGGCTCACTCTGCCAGCGTGTAAGACAGGGAAAAACCAAAACCACCACAGATTATTTTTTATTACCAAATAAAACCCAAGAGGAGTGACTCTCGTAAGTCTCCAGGGGACCTCACTGACATCACCTCCAGGCACACATGCAGGCTTATTCACTAGAACACAATTCAGTTCACAGCTGCGCAGAGATAGTAAAGAAAATAAGGCGAGGGGACACTCGGAAATTCTAACTGTTCTTTCAGGGGTGTAAACATGTTCTGTGTAGTACCTTCTGCCTGTCACGTGATCTCTATCCTTTTAAAACCAACTCTCAAAAAAAAAATAAATAAAACTCTCGTACTGCTTAGAAAACGTGTTAACATGGTGGCAAGAGTTGTGTGTCTGTTCAATCTGGGTCTACCTCAATGCTTTGAACCACCGCTAGCGACTTGACCCTAGCCCATCGCCTGACTTCCCACGGCCCTGTTTCTTTGTCTGTAGATCTCTGTGGGTCAGTTGTGAACCGGGAGTCCTTGAATCATGCACTTGGCTCACTGGGTCCACCAAATACAATTATTATCCATGGAGATTAAATCCATGCAAGAAGCAGTGAATGTGTTGTTGAAATTGAAAATAATTTCAGGTAACCAGTAAGACCTCTGCCCTAGGAGTCTGGCTTACAATTGACGGGCTGCCAGGCCTTGAGGGCATCTCAGTCGAGCGGCTTAGCAGGGAGAGTTAAGGCTCCTTCCCTCGAGGTCTGTTTGCATGAGGCAAAGCACTGCAATCTCCCTGACCTCCCTAGAGGGAAGGTTTGCCTCTTTCCTGGTAAGAGTGCAGATCACCAAGTTCGGGAGGTAAGGAGCTAGGTAAACAGAGCTGAAGAGAGAGCTCCAGGAGAAGGCCAGCCCCTCCTAGTGGGTAGAGAGGAGCCTTCTCCTTAAACTTGGCAACTGTGCCTCCATTTTGTTGTTTCGAAATAGGTTGGCAACATCAAATCAATAAGTAGGTGTACCACATACTTTTCAATTTTTGTGGTAAACACACTGAAAATCTACTACTTTAGTCTTCAAGAACATATTATTGGTCGGTGTGATGGTGCAGTCCTTTAATCCCTGCACTAAGGAGGCACAGACAGGTGATCTCTGTGACTTTAAGGCCAGCTTGGTCTACATGGTAAGTTCCAGGTAGCATAGTGAGACTGTCTCAAAATGTGTGTGTGTGTGTGTGTGTGTGTGTGTGTGTGTGTAATACATTATTAACTACAGTTTGATAAGATTAACTTTAAAATAATGATAGCCACCATTTGAGCCATTTGAGCATGCTTAGGTGAGCTAATTACATGCATATCTTAATACATTATGTCATTTTTATTAGCAAAACGACAAGGCTATACTAGTCCACTTAATAGATGATGAAACTGAATCAGAAAGCGAAGGTGCTCTGCCCCAAGTACCCAGCTGTTACGGGGTGGGGCTGAGCTTCCAACATAGGCAGTGCAGTGGTGAGACAGCATTCCTGCGTGCTGGGCTGCTAGGTCAACTTCAGTCCTGCAGGAAACGAGAGCAATGATCTCGGACCTCTCAATCAGAGAACAGGATGTTCAAGGCCTGCCTGTGGCTTAGGCATTACCTGGAGCACGGCATGTCCCCCAGTCTCTCTGGTTCCTGCCGACTTCAGTTTTATTCCTGTTCTTCATGGAAAGATTACAATTGATGTCAAGTCTATTCAGAGCCAAATACCAGGAGACATAGATCTGTGTGTGTGTGTGTGTGTGTAGTTTAGATTTTTTTTTTTATATCTCTAAAATGATCAATGTTAGGTAGAAATTCTCCAGTTTCTTTTCCAGGTAGAAAATGAAGTCCAGCAAGAGTTGTTCTTTGCCCACAAACACACTAGGAAGTGTCAGGTTACGATTTGAAGCCAATCACTGTGACTCTATAGGTATTTTTGGAGGTAGGTAGGGGTGCCTGGAGTGTGAGCCTGGAGCCTTGAGTATGCTAAACACACATTCTTCTACCGGGACGACACTTCCAACCTCAAGACTCACTTCATAATCTATAGTCTTTGTACTACATAGTACGGTAAGAATAGATCGCTCGGTGACCTGAAAAATTACCAAGTTATATACAAGTGTGTTCCTATGCACAGGTATGGCTTGTTGGATTTTTTATATGGTTTTATTTAGCATAAGTGGGCTCCTACACTCTAAAACTGTTTGTTGATTTTTCAAACACCATCTGTCTTGAAGCTATTCTATACATCAATGGAGTGTATCCCACTGTGTGGGTAATTCTTTAACTTTCTTTCTCCTCGTGAAAAATTAATATTGTTTCCAGCTTTTTAATAACTGTGTTGGTTAACATGCGTTGCTGTATGATATTATGATTATTGCAACATATGTTTCTAGTGGTGAAATTGTTTAGTCCAGGGAAATTCACAGAAAAGCTAGCAGGTTGATGTAGACTCCAAAAGCGGGCAGGCTGCCCGAATGCTCACTGGCTCCTCTATGCATACAGTACCCCCCACCCCCCGCATCCCACACATCACCACACATTCTGAGAGAACGCTCTTCTCGTTTTATAGATGGAGACTGAGAACTAGCAAATTTCGGACCTGTCCAGAGTCAGCCTGTGAATTTAAATCAGAGCTGGGGACAAAAGAAAAACCTCACTGTTTCGAAGCTGTGGACACTGGGACATCACAAGCTCAGGCTTCCCGCTTAAGGATGGAACTCTGCATAGAGCGATGTCAACTTCTTGATCAACGGAGAATCCCATGTTGAATCTCTCTCGAAGATAATTTACTCCAAGTAAAAGATTTTCCTGTTAAGTATTACTTATGATTGAACAATAGGTATCATTAGGTAAGAATTTTGAGGATGAGTAAGTTCCTTGCAAAAATGAATACAAAACTTGCCTCTGATCAGCCTGATTAGAACACTGACAGGAGGAGGAGGAGGAATCTGTGATGATGTTTTGATAAACGCCCTCACTCAGGTGCCCTAACATTTACATGTTAAGTTTCAACTATGGATTCTGCACACATTTACAATACTTCCTCTCAACCAATGTAAGAGACAGCCTGAGGCTGGCTAGATGGGTGGAGGGGAAACGGGCCTGCCTTTGAGCATGTGACCATGTGAGTTCTCTTCCTGGGGTTCACACGGTGGAAAGAGAGAACTGGCTCTCTCAAGGTATCCTCTGACACCTACATATGCACATTGACACATGCAGATTTGTGTGCACAAACACAAATCAAAAAATGAATACGTAGCAATGTTTTATTTAGAAAGACACACTGTCTGGGCCCAGCAGCCTCCCCCTAGCTAATATGGAATCTATCTATAAATCCTCCTGTAGTTGAGCTGTCTAAATTACAGGTGACATAATTTAGGACATGACCTAAGTCAAGAACCCACACTGAATAATACCCTCAGAGACCGATGTCTATCCATTAACAGAAGCCTTCAAAAGCATCTAATCTTTCTTTCTCAGACCCTGGTTGTGCGTTGGGAGAAACAAAAAATGAATGATCCCCTTTAAGAACCATATTGTTGGGGCTGGAGAGATGGCTCAGCAGTTAAGAGCACTGACTGCTCTTCCTGAGGTCCTGAGTTCAAATCCCAGCAACCACATGGTGGCTCACAATCATCTGTAATGAGATCTAATGCTCTCTTCTGGTGTGTCTGAAGACCACTACAGTGTATTCATATATAATAAATAAAAATTTAAAAAACATATTGTCTTAAATCTATATTGTTCCGAAGATCTTGGAATATGAGAGAGCTGGCAAGAAAACTATACCCTATTACTGCATGCCACTAGGAGTTTGAGCTAGAATTTATAATTTTGGCTTTAATCAAGACACTCAGTGTCCTGGCTGCCCTGCATTAAAGATTAGCTGTGAACTTTGCCAAGGAATTATTCACATTTCAGCTGACCCAAGATTTTTAATTATCATCTAACTTCCAAACCATCCATTCCCCTGCAACAACCCACAGGAGAGAAAAGCCTTCGTTTTCCTGTAGAATTCTTCTTTGCCTGATTCCAGAAGTGTCTTCTCTGGGTGGGGGTACTCTTGGAAAATGTGTAGCTCAGAAGGAGAGCAAAAAAATAGGGGGGGCCCAGTCTGGGACAGGAGAGAGAGATAGTGACACCTTCACAGAGTTCTCAACAGATGCTCACTGCATAGAGACTTAAAGGAACTAATGTTGTTGCTGTGGCAACCATGCATGCCTAAATGAACAATAAAATTAATAGTCCTTAACAGGCTTTGCTGGCATCAGTAGGATGGTAACACTTTTCTTTACTGGGAAACATGTGCTCTCTGGAGTGACCCCACTTAGCTATGAATTTCTCATACAAAGAAAAATGGTGTTCAGTCGCAACAAATGGCAAAAACTTCACATATTCACTCTGTAAACTTCTCCATGCCAAGAGCAGGAGACATATTATTTCGCCTCCCTGATGCAGGTAAGAGGCATGTCCAAAACCCCATGCCTTTTGGTAGTGTGCTATTTAATTTTATCAAGCTAGCATGATAGTCTCCTACTGAACTATTGTTGTAACCACGCAAGGCTAGGGAGGAGCAGGGAAGCAGGATGTGACACAAAGAAGAAAGGGGTAAAATTAGCTATAGCCCATTATTGGGCCTTGCTTGGCCTTGAAGAAGACCCAGTACATATTAATTAAGTGGACTGATATGTTGCTAGATGAATGGAGCTATTCTAGACATCAGGGACAAAATTAACCTGGCCTTGAGTTATTGCTCTGTAGAATTAGATGAGTTTTACCTTTGAATAGAGACAGGAAATAAGGAAAGCTTTCTTGGGATACTGGATGTCATTAAAACTCCGTTAGGCTGGGCAGTGGATGTGGTTCAGGGTAAGAGTGCCTGTTTAGCATGTGTGAAGCCCTCAGTTCAATTCTCGGCACCCTTAAAATTCTGCTAGACTAGAAGTTTTTTTTTTTTTTTTTTTGGTTTTTTTTTTTTTTTGGTTTTTTTTGGAGCTGGGGACCGAACCCAGGGCCTTGCGCTTCCTAGATAAGCGCTCTACCACTGAGCTAAATCCCCAGCCCCTAGACTAGAAGTTTTAGTACCATGTGAATTATTAGAGAAATCTCTCATTGCTGTTGTAATTAAACTGTGCAGTTAAAATGTACCTTTCCAATAAGAGTCACCACCTCATCCACTTTTAAGTAAGCAGTTCGATTCTTCCAAATGTTTGCTATTACGGCATGAGACTATAGCAATAAGGAAAATATTTGCACAAATAATTTCTCTAAATTTTTAGGCAACAAAGATCTTTGTCAGACAATGTTGGTAATGTTGACTTAATGGGCTAAGTCAAAGGTTTTGGGTAGTAGCTGGGGGGCAGAGTCAGGCTGAATCAACAGTCAGACACCCTAATACCAGTCAGTCCGCTCATATATGCATCCAAGACTGCCCAAAAGAATAAGCAAGAGCTTCTCTGTTAAAGAGGTGGTTTCAGGGGTGGAGGGTAGGCATGAGGGGAGAGGAGATAAGTGGGATTGGGATGCATGGTGTGAAATTCACGAAGAACCAATAAAACATTTTAAAAAATAAACAAAACTACAGTCATCTCCGTGTGCACCCACTGCAGCTCAGAGTACATGCAGCTAGTGAGAGTCAATGACACTTTGTTTAAAGAGAAGAGACACCAGAAGCCACCCAAAATAATTGGGTGGTACATATTTTGAACATTGTAGAATGAGTGAGCCCCACACAGGAATTGCCTATCACTTTACCATGTCAGCTTGATAATATGCTAACATTTTAGAAAGGTAAGGTGTTTGTTACACAAAGGAGAGGTGTGCTTTAAGCACTGTATGATGAAGTTAGGAGTCCTACATATGAAAATAAAGCTATCATCTCAAAGCTTCCTATCACTGGAATGTATCCTCCAGGAGTTCATGATGGAGGCTTGTTCTTCAATACAAAATAGACTGAAAGGTGGCACCCAAGAGGTGACCAGGTCCTGATGGTGCACAAATGTGTGTGTGTGTGTGTGTGTGTGTGTGTGTGTGTGTGTGTGTGTGAGATTAGAATCTCTCATTGACTCACCTGTGAAGTGACCAGCCACTTTCCACTTCTTGTTTTCTACCAAAGAGTCTGCTGAGGGAAAGGGGTTGCTGGAATGAGCAAAAGCTTCATTGAAACACATGACTAGACCCTACTAACCACAAGAAGGCCTCGATCTACTCACGTAATTCTGGATCCCTTCCAAAAAGGAGAAGTCACTTATCCTGATATCAGTAGGAGAGATTAAACTTTTCCTGCACTAAGAATTGCACAGAATTTCTAGTGGCATGATATTCAAAGGAGGTGAGGAGTGAAGTTTACCATTCTAAAGGCTCTGGTACCTGTTGAACTCCAGGCCTTTCTGGAATTTTTGGGTATGGAGGTAAGAAGGACACGTGGGATCTGTTCTGGGGGCCTCTGAGGCAAGTTGGGGGACACAGACAAGAAAACAAGCAGTTTTGGAAGTAATAGCTGATACATGCTATGAGTGGATAAATGGATGTTGCAGGAAGAGCTTCTGTCAGGAAGCCTGCCAGAAAAGCTTTCTGGAACAAGTGATACCTAAATAACAGTGGAAGTTTGTCATGTTTAGTTTGCATGCTATGGGGAAAGGCAGCCTAGACTGAGCTTCAGAGGGAGGATCTTCAGCTTCTTCTCTCTATGCCTCTACTTAACAGCTATATGGGTCTGCTCATGGCTCTTAAATTTGCCAAGCCTCTGTTTTCTTATCTGTGAACTGGGAATAATCATAGTGCTTCTGGTTGGTTGTAAGATTAAGGAAGAGAATCCATGCATGCCCCGTTTTCATTCAACACCTACCATGACTAACAGTGAGATAGATGTAGAAGAAGACACTTAATAGTCCAGGCAGAAAGCATGTGGGTAAGGAGGCCCAGTGGGGATATTTGGTACCCGAAACACAATCTAATTTAGCTGGAAAGGGGAAAGGGAAGAATTTGTGAGTAGAGGCAGGCTCAGAGTAAGCACCAGGAGGCAAATGCCCTCTGTGCTATGTGAAGGGCTTTGGAGTTTCTCCTGCATTAATGCTAAGCACTAAACTATTACAGGAGAGGCCCCTGACATTCATTATCTACACTTACTAGCAGATAAAGGCTGTGCTTGGACATATAAAAAAATGTTTGTTTTACCCTAAAGCATTAATACTGTCCATCCACCAGCCAGTTTCCTCCACAGTGGAAAAAAAATCCTGTTGGAATTCAATAACTCACTCCCATACAAGGATTCCCTTCCTGTGGTACGTTTGTGATGCTGGAGCTCAGATAACAGCAGTTCATTCAGGGTAGGCATTACCCAAATATTATAATTCAGCCTAAGAGACCCAGCTTAAAAATTAAATAGTGTATTTTTTTTTTCATGAGCCATGAACTGCAATATACAGCCAGCCTCTCTTGAGTCATTAAACTTGCTCCATTAGATTACAGAAAGCTCCAATCAACTAGCCGTGCTCTGGATGGATTTTTGTTTTTAGAGCACAGATCTCTTTTTTATCTAGTAGAGGAAGAGTGAGTATAAACCACACACACAGAGCTTTATGTAATCTGGGATGCAAGGTACACACTTTCTATCTCTTCAGATCATGCCTCCAAAAGCAATTTTAGTAGAACGATCTAAGTTCTTTTGGATGACAGGCATTAAAATGAAGACATGATGCATTTCAACCACTTAGAAATGACCTGAGCAAACCAATCAGCACATGTTGATGTAGATAGCCCTAAGGGCTTCTGGGAAACTCAATACCAAGATGGCACGAACCATTCATAATGACAGTAGGCAGGAGAATGGCGGATATGATGTGTCTTTAGAAGAGAATAACTAAAATATTCCTTATAAAAGGGTAAACTACTAGTTAAAGCCCTAAAATGGAATTGCTGTGTGATCTTTGCTGGGCCACCGAAACCAAAAGAGTTAGCACATCATGTTGAAAAGCACTGAAAGCAAGAGGGGAAGCAAGCATGTAGGGGTCAGCCTCCAAACCACGGAGGAGGCACCCTCGCCTCAGAACTTCCGTGTGGTCCTGCGGTCAGGCCAATGACCTGTTAGAGCAGACCAGGGTGACATCTCCACACCACCCGCTTCAAAGGTCTGCCTGGAAAGTCACTATCCGTATGCGGTATGCAACAGTAGGTGCACACATCAATGACCTTTTAAAAGATATATTCAGATGTGTATGTGCCTCTGTGTGAGTATGTGCTTGTGAATACAGACGCCTGAGCAGGTCAGGGACACTGAAGTCTCTGGAGCTTGCATTCCCGGCGGTTGTGCACTGTCCAACCTGAGTGACGGGAACTGAACTCCAGTCCTCTGCAAGAGACAGTATGTGCTTCTCGTGGTTTGAGCACATCTCTCCATCCCCATCAATGACGATTTTAATGTAGTCGTTTACCAAATGAGTGTTTATTGCAAGCCAGATAAATATAGCCTAGTAAGCAGGAGCAATATCAAGAAGCAAGAGGTATACACGTTGACCTCAGAAAGATTTACTACCTACTAGATGTGACGGGCCACAGACTTCATCCATAACGTAAGGCCCAAAGCAATAAAAAGCACCATAGAGAGTCAGATGAGGCATTAGAAGATCATCACACACATATTTAAAGAACACTGGTCTGCCAATAAATCATATATTCACAAGATCTGTTTTTATTAACCTCATTCATTTTAAGGATTAATGAGGAGCAATGCGATTTTACTTACTTACAGTTCCATTAAAGCGCAGAGCCAGTGGCTGACATTGATCAGCAGGGGGTGGCAGCAATAGGAAGATCAGGAATTTCAGAATGGGGCTGAACTCCAGAGCAGCTCTCATTAGTGGATGTTATGAAGACGATCTCTTAGTTTTTCCTTTGTGGAGAAAGGTAGGGGGAAGGGTTGGCTCAGCGCTGTTCCTGTGGTCTTCGCCCAGGAAACACTTGTTCTGTTCTGTCACTGTTGCAAGGAACAAGAGCCATGCCCTGAAATGCTCCTAAATAAAGCAATTCAAATCAGGAGTGGAGGAAAAAAAGAAAACAGGCTCCCTTTCAAGTAGCTGTCAGCCACCAAGCCGGCATAGAGATAGATGTTAGGACAGCACTGCCTTCCCATTGCCGTCCCATTCTGAAAGGTACTGGTTTTATTTAAGAGATGAATTGTTCTGGCATTCCCATCCTCACATCCAGAGCTCAAGGAGAAAAATCAGTCCAGCTGTAGGAAGGCATTGGCAAGAGATGCCTTTGGGAGTTAGAATTTCCATACCCAGCAAGCAAGACACTGCAAGGAAACCAGGTATAGAAAAGGAAGTTTTTAAACTTTGCTGCAATTTTAAAATTCTAAAAGTGCAAAACTCTCCCATTCCTCCCTGTGCAGCTCGAACATGAGAAGCGAGCACATGCTGTTATACCTTTGCAGTTACCATGTGTGCCTCTTTGTGAAGCCTCTGCAGCTGATGGAGATAAGAGATGACCTTATCTTGTTCTCCACAACCTTCACCATGACATTTGCTTGTGTGTGTTACATGTAAGCTACATGTATGCAAGCCCATGTACCTGTGCACACATGTGTGGAGATGAGAACAGGATACTGGGTGTCTGCTTTGCTGCCTTGAGAAGAGGTCTCTTGTTGAGCCAGACGCTTGCGTTTCAAGGTAGGCTGCCCAGTGAGCTCTCAGGATCTACAAGGCTCTGCTCCTCCATTGAGAGCTGCAGGCATGTGCAGCTGTGCCTGGATTTTTACATGGTGCTGGAGATTTGAACTCAGATTCTCATGAAAAACTATATACATACATATATATTCTTACCCACTGAGCCATCTCCTTGAATTGAATTCTTAAATGTCACATGTTCAGAACAGAGCAAATTTCTTAAGATTTAATGGTTGAAGAAAATATATGCAAGTCTAAGACGTTAGTGAAATATTAAAAAATGAAATTGGTAAAAAAGAGTCAGCATGCTAAGATGCTCAAGCACCGACATGTGTCAATGTGCTGAATAAGATAAGAGAAAATATACAATCTATAAGTTCCATTCACAAGCTTACACTCAATGGGAAGCCAAGGTTAAAACACACATACCTATTAAATGTAAGGATTACATGGTAGAACAGTACCAAGAGGCTACTAAACCGGAGAGTTTACAGCGTGAGAAAGAACGGGTGTAAACTGTTTATTTCAAAGGCCCCAGACACGCTGGAAGATGGCCTGTTATCAAGACTCTATGAAACAGGGACCTTTATTTCAAAGACCTCGGACGGTGCTGTAAGACTGCCAAGCTCCCCACCTGTCATCAAGACTCTACGAGCTGCCTTAAAGTTGATGGTACTTTGCTGACAAGAATTTCAAGTTACTGTGTCTTGTTTTGGCATTTTTTAAAACCAAGATGTTTAATTTGATAATTTATTCAAAATGTGCAGGACTTTAAAATCTGTGCGTGCACAGGCAAGTGCACACCTTTGGAAACCAGAAGAGGGTATCCGATCCCCGGGGGCTGTAGTTCCTGGCAGTTGTTAGCCACCAGAAGATCTTCAGCAAGAGCAGCAAGGTCTCTGAACTGCTGATCCATCTCTCTCCAGCTTCTCATGACACTTTTGAATGTTGCAAAACCATTCTTCCACCATCCCAGCTCGAAAAGTGACTCTTTCTGAATAGGATATCAATTAATAAAGGAGTCCCTATTTTATTCAAATCTTATGTGGTTTCTTTCATTTTAAGGATATAGATTCTCTAGATTCTTCTCTGTCTCAGTCTTTGCCCCCAACTCATGTGCATGTGCGTGTGCATGTATGTGTGTGTAGTGTGTCTGTCTGTCTTTCTCTCTCTTACCACATACCCTATGCCTTATAAATACATAAGGAAATTATTTTGTAGAAGTTGAGATTTTATTTTGTGGGTTGCTTAAATTAACAATTACATTTGTAGCTTTAATAAAAGCCAATTTTGTTAACCAAATTAACTCTCCAAAACTTTGGCTTTGTTTTGTTTTGTTGTGCTGGGAATCCAACTGGAGTCTTGGGCAATGTTGAGAAAATACACCAACCTGAAAGCCTCAAGTTGGCAAAATGACTCTTAAACTTGAGTTTTAAAATGTTGTAGTTTTAGAGTTCTTTTTTCTCTGTGTTAAAAAGGACATGAGACTCAAAGCCGAGGATGAAGATTACATTGCAGAGTAAAAGTGAAGATTCCAGAGAAAAGGAAGGCCCTAACTGTCTTCACCACTCTAATCAGCTAAAGCACTCCTGCATGCTGAGTGGGTGCCTTGCCTTGTTCACTTTTTGATAAACACAAAGCCAGAATCTTAGATGCATAATAAAGTTGCTGATGATTGGTTTAGTTTTACAATTGGGGATCAGCTATGCACTGAAATGGTTCGTCAATAAGCCACCAGGAAGACGAAGCATTCCATGCTTTCAGAAAGGATATAAGTAGCAGGCATAGTGGTGCATGGCTATAACTGTTGCACACCAGAGGCTCAGGCCAATCTGAACTATTAACACACATAAATACAAACATACACATACACATATGCATATACATGCATGCATGCACGTGCGCGCGTGCGTGCGCACACACACATACACATGCAATCAACTAATAAACCATCTGCTCCCTTTATAGAAAATTCTAATTAATAAATTAAAAAAATTCTTGTCAGTAAACACTAGAGTACTAGTTGCCACTAACTGCAGGGACTAGTGGGAAAACATAGGTGAGAAAATGGTCTTTGTTTCATTTTGAGACATGGGTCTCATGCTGCCCCACATTTGCCTAGTTTGTCATGTGATCCAAGATGAACTTAAACTTCTAACCTTTCTGCCTCTGTCTCCTGGCTGCTGGAAATACAGGCATGAGCCACCTGATTTGTGTGGTCCTGAGGGTTGAATCTGGGGTTTTACGCATGCTAGGCAAGCATTCGACAAGTTGAGCTAATCCCCAGGCCCTAAGAAATAGGATGTTCGCATTCTCTGAAATAGCTCCCTCAAAGGTACTTAATTACAAAGGGGAAAAAACAACTTTTCAAATGACAGCATTGGCAGATACTGTCTTAGCCACGTTATCCAAGTGAACAACCACCTTTAGTTAGACACTGCCGTGAGGGATCCAGCATCAGCTCTTTGATCTGCTTGCCAAGATACATAAGCTAAAACCAACCATGAGGCAACAGCAGACAAAGCAGACTGAGAAGCATTCAGAGAACTGGTCTGTGACTCTTTAAAAGCTCGAGATCATTCGGTTTAAGCAAAGACTGGACGAATGCCCCATTCCGAAGAGGACTAAGGAGGTTTGGTACATAAACAACCAATGTTCCAAGCAGGATCAACTCTATAAAGTGATATCAGTGGGATGACCATAAAGTTGTAAAGTAACATCATCATCAGATTATAGTAATATATCAGTATTGCTTTCCCGATTCTGGTGGTTAATTCAATCATGTAGGAAAAGCCCTTATGTGTAAGAAATGCCCACAAGTGGACTCTAACAGAACATCAGACCAAAAGCTTATTTTCAAATTGTCTGAGAAGGGGCTGGGGAGATGGCTGTGTTGTTGAAGCAACAAGCATGAGAACCTGAGTTCAGATCCCTGGCATCGAAATAAAGGCAGAATATGTGGCATATGTTTATAACTTCAGCACGGGGTGGGGGGACAGAGACAGAGGATCCTTGGAATTCACTGGCCAACCGGTCTAGCCAAGCGATGTGTACCAGATACAATGAGAGACCTTGTCTCTAAAATTAAAGTAGAGAGTGTCTGAGGAAGACACCATTATAAACCTCTGACCTCCATATCTATGTGCACATATATGCTTCTGCACCTGCATACACCTGAACATACAACACACACACACACACACACACACACACACACACACACACACTCAAATTGCTTCGGAGAGCACTAAGTTATTTGTACTTAAACACACAAATTCAAGATCACTCAAAATTAACAAAACAATGACTATAGTCTTTATCTATGGTAAGTAATGAAGATAATAATTGCAGAAAAAAGTCTGGAAATTGAAAGTGTGGAAGAAAACCTGACATGTGTCTCAGATAATTCAGTGAGAAGAAAAGAGAGGTCAAACCAGAAGATGCCAGCAGGAGAAATAACGGGTGAAGGCTGCTACAAATTTTCCAGGCTGAGGGGTGATGAAAGAACTGAGTTCCCATATCAAATATGTATGTCAACTGTCCTGAGACAAAAACAAAATTAAATTCACATCTAAGGATGTCGTGGTGTGAATTCAGATTCACAGGGAGTTCAAGGTGGAACGAAGTACAGTAGACCAAGAAGGGGTGCATTTCAGCTGGACAAAAAGGAGAACAAGCAGGAAGGACTGGGGTGTGAGGGGCGTGGGCACTGGGGAATGGGTAAGTGTGCTGGAGGCTGTGTGAAGGATTGCTTGCTAACTATAAATGCCCCGTGACTTTCAAAACACTCCAACCAAAAACCCTACCTAACCGAGAAATGGCAGGCAGGGGTGGACATTCTGTGAGAAAAAGGAAAACGAGAAATGCTTTGCTGTATCTGAAGAGCAGGGAGAGCGGAAAACTAAATAAAATGTGGGGAAATTAGGGGGAAAACCACACACACAGAATCTCATTTAAAAATTACCAGTGTGGAAGTGAGAGGAAGAATAATAAAAGGAAAATGTGTGACTCTAAAAAAGCAAGAAAAGATTAGAAATATATAGAGCTTAGTAAATAGAAAATTACATGATAGAAATAAATCCAACTGCTTAGTGAATTACAGTCTCTGGAAACAGACGAAACTCAGTTAATCGAAATACTTGCTGTAATTGTCGGTGAAGAGCAAAGGTCAGTAGTAGGCCACTTCTCAGAGACGTGCCCAAAGTAGAGACTGATGATAAAAAGGTGAAAAGAACTTCAAGAACTATATTGAATAAGTAGGGAGAGAGTGGGCAGCCTTGTCTAGTCCCTGATTTTAGTGGGATTGCTTCAAGTTTCTCTCCATTTAGTTTAATGTTAGCAACTGGTTTGCTGTATATGGCTTTTACTATGTTTAGGTATGGGCCTTGAATTCCTATTCTTTCCAGGACTTTTATCATGAAGGGGTGTTGAATTTTGTCAAATGCTTTCTCAGCATCTAATGAAATGATCATGTGGTTCTGTTCTTTCAGTTTGTTTATATAATGGATCACGTTGATGGTTTTCCGTATATTAAACCATCCCTGCATGCCTGGGATGAAGCCTACTTGATCATGGTGGATGATTGTTTTGATGTGCTCTTGGATTCGGTTTGCCAGAATTTTATTGAGTATTTTTGCGTCGATATTCATAAGGGAAATTGGTCTGAAGTTCTCTTTCTTTGTTGTGTCTTTGTGTGGTTTAGGTATAAGAGTAATTGTGGCTTCGTAGAAGGAATTCGGTAGGGCTCCATCTGTTTCAATTTTGTGGAATAGTTTGGATAATATTGGTATGAGGTCTTCTATGAAGGTTTGATAGAATTCTGCACTAAACCCGTCTGGACCTGGGCTCTTTTTGGTTGGGAGACCTTTAATGACTGCTTCTATTTCCTTAGGAGTTATGGGGTTGTTTAACTGGTTTATCTGTTCCTGATTTAACTTCGATACCTGGTATCTGTCTAGGAAATTGTCCATTTCCTGAAGATTTTCAAATTTTGTTGAATATAGGTTTTTATAGTAAGATCACTATTTGCAGATGACATGATAGTATATTTAAGTGATCCCAAAAGTTCCACCAGAGAACTACTAAAGCTGATAAACAACTTCAGCAAAGTGGCTGGGTATAAAATTAACTCAAATAAATCAGTTGCCTTCCTCTATACAAAAGAGAAACAAGCCGAGAAAGAAATTAGGGAAACGACACCCTTCATAATAGACCCAAATAATATAAAGTACCTCGGTGTGACTTTAACCAAGCAAGTAAAGGATCTGTACAATAAGAACTTCAAGACACTGAGGAAAGAAATTGAAGAAGACCTCAGAAGATGGAAAGATCTCCCATGCTCATGGATTGGCAGGATTAATATAGTAAAAATGGCCATTTTACCAAAAGCAATCTACAGATTCAATACAATCCCCATCAAAATACCAATCCAATTCTTCAAAGAGTTAGACAGAACAATTTGCAAATTCATCTGGAATAACAAAAAACCCAGGATAGCTAAAGCTATCCTCAACAATAAAAGGACTTCAGGGGGAATCACTATCCCTGAACTCAAGCAGTATTACAGAGCAATAGTGATAAAAACTGCATGGTATTGATACAGAGACAGACAGATAGACCAATGGAATAGAATTGAAGACCCAGAAATGAACCCACACACCTATGGTCACTTGATTTTTGACAAAGGAGCCAAAACCATCCAATGGAAAAAAGATAGCATTTTCAGCAAATGGTGCTGGTTCAACTGGAGGGCAACATGTAGAAGAATGCAGATCGATCCATGCTTATCACCCTGTACAAAGCTTAAGTCCAAGTGGATCAAGGACCTCCACATCAAACCAGACACACTCAAACTAATAGAAGAAAAACTAGGGAAGCATCTGGAACACATGGGCACTGGAAAAAATTTCCTGAACAAAACACCAATGGCTTATGCTCTAAGATCAAGAATCGACAAATGGGATCTCATAAAACTGCAAAGCTTCTGTAAGGCAAAGGACACTGTGGTTAGGACAAAACGGCAACCAACAGATTGGGAAAAGATCTTTACCAATCCTACAACAGATAGAGGCCTTATATCCAAAATATACAAAGAACTCAAGAAGTTAGACCGCAGGGAAACAAATAACCCTATTAAAAAATGGGGTTCAGAGCTAAACAAAGAATTCACAGCTGAGGAATGCCGAATGGCTGAGAAACACCTAAAGAAATGTTCAACATCTTTAGTCATAAGGGAAATGCAAATCAAAACAACCCTGAGATTTCACCTCACACCAGTGAGAATGGCTAAGATCAAAAACTCAGGTGACAGCAGATGCTGGCGAGGATGTGGAGAAAGAGGAACACTCCTCCATTGTTGGTGGGATTGCAGACTGGTAAAACCATTCTGGAAATCAGTCTGGAGGTTCCTCAGAAAATTGGACATTGAACTGCCTGAGGATCCAGCTATACCTCTCTTGGGCATATACCCAAAAGATGCCTCAACATATAAAAGAGACACGTGCTCCACTATGTTCATCGCAGCCTTATTTATAATAGCCAGAAAATGGAAAGAACCCAGATGCCCTTCAACAGAGGAATGGATACAGAAAATGTGGTACATCTACACAATGGAATATTACTCAGCTATCAAAAACAACGAGTTTATGAAATTCGTAGGCAAATGGTTGGAATTGGAAAATATCATCCTGAGTGAGCTAACCCAATCACAGAAAGACATACATGGTATGCACTCATTGATAAGTGGCTATTAGCCCAAATGCTTGAATTACCCTAGATCCCTAGAACAAACGAAACTCAAGACGGATGATCAAAATGTGAATGCTTCACTCCTTCTTTAAATGAGGAAAAAGAATACCCTTGGCAGGGAAGGGAGAGGCAAAGATTAAAACAGAGACTGAAGGAACACCCATTCAGAGCCTGCCCCACATTTGGCCCATACATATACAGCCACCCTATTAGACAAGATGGATGAAGCAAAGAAGTGCAGACCGACAGGAGCCGGATGTAGATCGCTCCTGAGAGACACAGCCAGAATACAGCAAATACAGAGGCGAATGCCAGCAGCAAACCACTGAACTGAGAATAGGTCCCCTATTGAAGGAATCAGAGAAAGAACTGGAAGAGCTTGAAGGGGCTTGAGACCCCAAAAGTACAACAATGCCAAGCAACCAGAGCTTCCAGGGACTAAGCCACTACCTAAAGACTATACATGGACTGACCCTGGACTCTGACCCCATAGGTAGCAATGAATATCCTAGTAAGAGCACCAGTGGAAGGGGAAGCCCTGGGTCCTGCTAAGACTGAACCCCCAGTGAACTAGTCTATGGGGGGAGGGCGGCAATGGGGGGAGGGTTGGGAGGGGAACACCCATAAGGAAGGGGAGGGGGGAGGGGGATGTTTGCCCGGAAACCGGGAAAGGGAATAACACTCGAAATGTATATAAGAAATACTCAAGTTAATAAAAAAAAAAACATAAAACAAAAAAAAAGGTGAAAAGAAGAGAAATCAGGCAAATATCAATAAAAAAAAGGCACTTAAGACTAATATCATTAACAGAGATAAACAGTTCATTTCTAAATGATATATGTATGCATGCATGTATGCACCCACTCATACACACACATGCACACACACACATGTACACATGCATACACATGCACACATACACACACACATACACACATACACATATATATACACACACACACATACATATACACACACAGACACACACACAGACACACACACATGCACACATGCACACACACGTGTACACATGCACACACAAGTGTACACATGCATACACATGCACACATACACACACACATACACATATATATACACACACACACATATACATATACACACACAGACAGACAGACACACACACACACACATACATACATTTTAGTCAGGGTGAACGATGTAGCCATGGCTGACCTAGAACTTGCTGCGTAGACCAGGATGGCCTCAAACTCACAAATATCCACCTGCTTCTGCCCCTCAAGTGGTCCACTATGCCTTGTTCTACAGTGACTCTGAAAAGTCTACAGGAAAATATTATCATTAGCCCATGTGTATCTACTAGCACGGTGTAAGCATATATAGTAAAAGCCAGAATCACAGAAAAACTTGAATAAATGCATATTCATAGGGGAAGATTTTTAACACAGTTCTCTCAGACACTAACATATAAATCAAATAACCAGAGAATAGATCAACAAATAGTATCTATTGTATTTATAGATTAAGAGAATACAACACTCCACTCCAAATAGAGAACATACATTTATTGTGATATATTTATAAAAATCATAGTTACAAAGGAAATCTGAATAAAGCTTTTAAAAGATAATTGCTTATTTTTAACGCTGAGCAACTAAATTGGACCTAGGAGGGAAAGTGAAAAAGTAAAAACACGTCTATGTTTGGAGGTAAAATTGTTGTTTCTATATAAGCAAAGGTTAAGAGGACAGTACAGTGGGAATTATAAAATATTTTGTACTGAGAACAGCGTAAGTACTCCTTTCCGAAAGCTCTTTGAAAACTTATAAGACACTGCAATGCTAACTCAGGACCCTATCTTGACCACAGTCAGTCGCAGCCATGGCTGAAGGGAACTTTCTTCTCTGCCTACCTTGAGAGTGTGGGAGAGTAGATAATTTTCTTCCCTGTTGACTCACTAACCAGGTCACTTTGCAGGTCTGGATTTAAGCTGGAAGGCTCTGGGCCCATTGCCCACCTGGCTTGGGATCTTAGCTCTGTCCCCTGCACCCAATTAAGAGATATTAAAACTGAAGTTCAGAGGATGGATGTGACAGCCAAAGAATCCAGGGCTTGCCCTACTTCTTTTGCAGGCTCACAATTCGTTTAACTCTTTCATCGCTTTATTCGAGCTTTTGGAATTTTGTATTAAGATGGTTTGGGGCGAAGCCAGCCTAACATTTTGTCAAATTGAAGCGCTACCACTGGGCAAGTTCACGTAGGAGGTTTCTCCTCTGCACAGGTGAGTGAAGAGGGGTATGGAATCTACACACAAAGGTTTTGTAGGCAATCAATGAAGGACCTGTGTACTAAGCCCCCAGGTGTTTGCAAGTGCTATTAGCAGCAAAGTCTGTTGTATGCACTGGATGCCAGTAAAGAGAGCACAGAAGTCAATACTGTAGACCGGTCTCCTCTGTGAATATGGGGGAGATTCCTAAGCAAAAGTCAAGTAAATGAACTCCAGGATGGTACAAAGGAGTGTAAAATGTCCTGGTTGATACTTCAGACTACATAGACAGACAGACAGACACATAAATATATAGATGATAGATTATAGATATGGATATGTGTGTGTGAGTTATGTAAACGTAGAAAAAGCATTGAGAAGAAAGAGACCCATAGGAAGGGGAGGAAAAAAAAGAGAGAAGATAGAACATATATGACATCAAACCATGAAAGAGGTGGGAGAGAGGCTATGAGGCAGCAGGTGGAGACAAAGAAGAGCGTTACGATGTAAAATGTGAAAATGTCTGGCTAAAAAGCCATTATTTCGTACACTAGCCAACATGGGAGTTGAAGGAAAAAAAAAATCAACCAATACAGTTGATCACACCAAAAGATTAAAGGAAGAGACCCCGCTTCATACATGGGGTCCAGTGGCAAAATGGAACAAGAACTAAAAATGACCTTTAGCTGAGATCACAAAGTCTACTCTCTGGTATTCAACACTGGAGTCTAGTTTCTATCTCAAGCTTAACCAGTAGAAATGTATCGGGATCCATACCTGCATTTAAAACTTTTTCCTTGCAGGGACGTGTTTTTAAAGCATAAACCCGGAAGTTAATTTAACTAGCACAGCAGGTCTGAGTTATCACTAGAAAACAATCAATAAAAACCATTGTTAGCGAGATATCTAATATCCAATCTTCAGAATCTGGCCTGTGTTTCTCCCAATCCATGTATCCATCTTTGTTTAAGACACTTTTCATAAATGGTCACGGTATTGGAGTAGACAGCCATTAACAGCATGCAAGAACTTTCAAACTCCCTTTCTGCATAGACTGGCAAGACCAGAAAGCTACTAGAAAGCCCAGTGAAGTCTTCACCCGATGCTTTGGAAAGATGCGAGGAGCTGAGAGTGAGGGTTGGCATTTCACACTAAGATGTTGTCTAACGGCTTTCCACAAGCCGACCCTGACTTTCAGGAAATGAAATGAAAATGTCAGAATTACGAATCCGAAGTTCTAACCAATCTTTTGGAAAGGGAATTGCTGCCCTTTGGGGGAAACACACATTGACGTCACCACAAAACCAAATTTTAGGAGGTCAGGTCCCCACAGATCTCTGGTTTCAAATGAATTAAATCTACATTGATGATGATAAGGGGAGAGGTGGATATAAAAGGATTTTAGTTTTCCCACACTACAGGGCATTGTGTGCCTTGGTGATCAATTATGCCTTCAACATCAGGGAGTCCCTCCTGGGTGCCAAGAGCAGTGTTTAGCAGAGAAATGTGTTCTCCCTCAACTCAGCTTGGAAGACATTGTGTTAGTGACACATGTTCCTGCCTCCAAACCAATGAAGCATTCTGTGTGCTAAAAACAAAACAAAACAAAACAGTTTTTTTTAAGTAAAATAAAATTCTTCCTGTGTATAAAGCATGACAAAATAGTATTTCAAGCCGTGCACTCGCCAGAATCACGGTTACCACAAATGCACACACTCACTTGGCATCTCCAGAACCTTAGCTTTCTGTGCCTGGGCCACGTTGGTGTCTCCATCTTCTCCAAAATCATCCGCATCCTTCTAACATTAGCTCTCCTCTTTCCCCTTGTCTTAGTCAGGGATTCCATTCCTGCTCAAACATCATGACCAAGAAGCAAGTTGGGGAGAAAAGGGTTTATTCAGCTTATGCTTCCACATTGCTGTTCATCACCAAAGGAAGTCAGGACTGGAACCCAAGCAGGTCAGGGAGCAGGAGCTGATGCAGAGGTCATGGAGGGATGTTACTTACTGGCTTGCTTCCCCTGGCTTGCTCAGCTTGCTCTCTTATAAAATTCAATACCACCAGCCCAGGGACGGCACCACCCACAATGGGCTGGGTCCTATCCCCTTGATTACTAATTGAGAAAATGCCTTACAGCTGGATCTCATGGAGGCATTTCCACAACTGAGGCTCCTTTCTCTGTGATTAACTCTGGTTTGTGTCAAATTGGCACACAAAACCAGTCAGTACAGCCCTTGAGTAAATTCTTTTTCTTTGTCTTTTAGGCCTGGACTCTGACTTGGGAGGTGTATGTAGCAACGATGCCATCGATCCCTGTGGCTCATCCCTCGCCCTGGTGTTATCTCCTTTAGTGTCCCCTTCAGCCTTCCTTATGGACACGGGGTCAGGGTGGGAGGCCAGGGTGCCAAATGCAGGGGTAGAGCTTTAGTCTGTCCAGAGGTCATCCTCATTGCCTCTTCCTGGTGCATAGCTTATACTAGGACTAGCTACATCTCAGATGTTCAAAGGGCATACTTGTCAAGGCAAACCCATTATAATCAACTCAGCAGGCTGATTAGTAGGGCTGCAAGCACTGAGCATTGACTCTGTACAGATGTTTCCTACACCGTTATTAGGAACATCTTGCCTATTCGATAAGTATGAAAATATGAGTAATACTCTACTTCTAAGATATTTACATTTGAGAAAGTTATCCCTAAGTGACCAGTGATTTTGCAAGCCTCTGAGGCCGTTCATACCCCAACCCAGGTGTCTCAGTTTGTCTCTCTGCTGCTGTGATAAAGCGCCGACCAAAAATAACCCGGAGTGGAAAAGGGTTTTATTTGGTTTACAGGGTACAACTCCATCATCTAGGGAAGCCAAACAGGAACTCAAGGCAGGAAATAGCTGCAAGAGCTGAGGGAGAGACAATGGAGTTATGCTAGATCCTGCCTTGCTCTCTGTGAGTTGATGAGTTTGATTTGGCCTAGAACCGAGGACCACCTGCCAGGGGTGGCACCACCTACAGATGGCTGGATCCTCCCATAGCAAGCATTAACCAAGAAAATGATCCACAAACATACCCACAAGCCAATACAATGGGGTGAATTCCTCAACTGAGAGCTCCTCTTCCCAGATGACCGACCCCAGCTGGTGTCAAATTGAGGAGACTAACCGCCATGCAAGACGGGATAGTGTCTCAGACAGGAAGCCTCCTATCTACCATGAAAGTATTCAAAAAGTGGTATTGCTGTTGCTTATTTTTCTCTACTCAGCGTGTGGGAGGTTGAGGCAGGAGGATTGGGAGTTGAGGACTATGTAGTCAGACCCTGTTATATAGATACTTTAAGGATGTTGTTTGTTTCTTCTTGTGATTTTTTGAGACAGAGTTTTTCTGTGTAACACCCCTGGCTGTCCTGAAACTCACTCTGTAGACCAGGCTGGCCTCAAACTTACGGAGAGCCACCTGCCTCTGACTCCCACGTGCTGCGATTAAAGGCGTGCGCCACCACCACCTGGCTCAAGGACGTCCCATTAAGCTTCGTTAGAACTAGGGAAAAATTATAAATATTATAAATGCCTATAAGCAGAAGATAGACATATGGGTTAAAATAGATTCCTATAAGACAATACGCAGCACTTTAAAGATAAACTAGAACTAAATACGCAGCAAAATGGGTCAATGGGTCAAGTTCAAAAATAACTATCAAACATGTACATTCTTTGACACGGTTATGTAGAATCAAAAAACACTACGGCTGTTTTGGTAATATTCCATATCTCATAAAAAATATAAAAGATACAGTGGAGACATACAGAACTCTAGGCAGGACCATACCAGTGGTACCTATAGGAAGATAGCGAGGATGAGTAATGGAATGATCAGTGCGTTGTCAATAAAACACTGTTTCCTTGAATTAAAAAGAAATCTGAAGCACACGCCGCTTGTTACTCGGAAATTCTGTTTGCCCATCCTAGACCTTCATGTTACAGAACGCCGCCCCTAGTTCTTTCGGTGTTCTTCAAAGTTTTCATAAATAGAATTATGTTATATAATGCTTCACACACAATATACCGTGGACAGGAATTGCTACAGAGAACGCCTTCTACTAAGAGGAAACTGAAAGGAAATTCTGTGTATGAAAGATCTGTGTGCACACATACATATGACAGCATGTAAGTGTGCATGCTAGTATCAGTGCTCGGAAGACAGTTTGGCACACAGCACATATGGGGTCAGCACTGATTCAGTGACTATAGGAAGCATGCTGCCCTGGTGGGTGGAAGGTTCACAAGTCAACAGTTTAATAGAAAGGGCTTGCTACATCCATTACGCTGGGATTGTTTGAATGAAGATTTGCTGTTAGGTACATCCAAGGGATAAAAGCAGTCGTGGGTGAACACAATATGGTACCTGACTCAGAAAAGTAGGCTTTGGTCCACCACCAGGTACATGATAAGAAGTCTTTGCACCAAAGGCTATTTGGGCTACAAGGAAGTGATATTTCCTCCCAGTGTTACTCCCAACAGGGGACTCTATTTGCCACAAAGTATGACACAAGATAAATGAATAAGGGCACGCAGGGTCCCAACTTCCTCAGACCCAGCATGGCTTTGACTAAACAAGGAGTCTGGCAGATTCTGAATTGTGTTGGTATCTCAAGGAGTGGCCACAAGCAGCCATGGGAAAGCAGTTCTACTCACTAAGTGACGTCCACTCTCACTAGACCTGCTGCTCTCCAGCTGTCCGTACCGAACCACTTTCACACACAAAATATTAATCTACCATAGAACAAATCTAACTGCTTATAGCAATATGGATGAGTGATTGAAGAGTGATAAGAGATCTTTTTCCTGTTTGCTGTCTCTATTCGGTGGATAAAATTCAGCTGCTAAAGGGTTGGGCAAATATGCCAAGATTCACAAGATTTCTCTTTTAAAAAAGTGTAATCCTTAGGAATGTTTTGCAATTAGCTATGTTCCAGGTATAGAAAATATAAAAATGAGAATTGGCAACAAAAGCTTCAGAGTAGAAAGCCGGGAGCTGTGAGCACTTTGCTTTCCTTCTTGGCTCCAACTGAAGAGGGCCAGGATGCGGTTACAATTTTGGATGTGCTAATTATGTTTGTCAGTTGTAAGTTGTGCTTAATTAATTAGTCATGCAAATTTAGCTTGAGCATTTTTTTGCACATCTAAATCATTACTATAGCAATTAAGAGGATACTTTGATCAGCTCCTTTCAGAGTACAGAGCACAGCATACTCCTGTCGAATTCTTTTTGACAATCTAGCATTTTGGTACTATTTAGGGAGGGAAAAAAGGCTGTTCTGTATGCATGAAGGGACATACAAACAAAGGTAGGAAACAAGAAAGGTGCTCAAGTCAGAGATGATAGTAAAACCATTGTCTGTAATCCAGGAGTACAGACGGGAAGGGATAACAACACACGTTCAGGGGGAGTTCCCACAATGCCCAGCTGGGACACTGAACAGATCAGAAACATGTTTTCTTAGTAAATTGAACTGGTAAGGTGAGGAAAGCCAGCGATTTATGCTTGTGGCCTAAGATCAATGTCAAAATGAAGTTTGTCCATGTCTAAAAGACTCAGCCCAACTCTCACCGTCAGTAATAAACACTGTGGCTAGAAGCCACGGGAATACACCCTCGAGGGCCGTTTCGTACTAACAAACCCAACAGTCAGGAACAGTGCACTGTATTAGGTTACTATCTCTTAGTTTCTAAATAGATAGTTCAGTCTCCCATGAACCACCTGTAGCTGCTCAGCCTTCTAAATCGGGAGCCTGGCATGTAGTGGTATTTAACATGCCTCTCCTACCCAACACTGGCAATTATTGCAAGTGCAATGAAGAGATTTACATGTTTTGCACACCTTCAGAACTATTTCTCAACCTTTGCCTTGTCACCCGCCCTGGAGGTGGAATGGAAACAAACAACGGCTCAGGCTAGCGGACTGCTGTGTCCTAGCTGCTTGCAAAGCACAGCACCAACAGCGACTATTCAAACAGTGTGATGCCATCTCTTATTTTAAAGTCACCCCTCGAGGCTCATAACTTTACACATCCGGCTTACCTTAGAGGATTCCTAGCATCTCTAATAGCATCCAGTTGTGGAAAAAAGAAGATAATATTTCATTTACAAAGTGGATAGGAGCAGGCAAATGTAAAGTCACTGTTGAATACTATAAGGTGCCTTTTAATGCTCGTGACAGACTTATAACTTAGACCTTTGTGGAAAACTAAGAAGCCAGCAAGAACAAAGGTATAAGAGGGTGATTTCTTAGGGCATTTCCAGGGGGTGAAAATGTGTGAATATTCCAAGCGCTCCAGAGCAGATTATTAAAGTATCAATTAGACCTCAAATAAAAGTAGCTCTGATATTCCTAGATTTAAATGACTTAGAGAAAAATGTAAACGTTACAGAGAAGTGCATCATACCCACAATTCCTTAATAGTGGCAATCCTCTAAAAGTATCTGGAAGAAAACTGAAATTAATTTTCAAAACTGTCTCAATAAAATTTTCCTCAAAAACACTTCAAATGTGTGAATATGTAAGTGTACACACAAACAACTGAATGCTCAGCATGTTCCTACTAAGTGTGCAAATATTTCACACTTCTCAGGGAAAATTTGGGTTGAAGACTCCCACCTCTTCAGGAACCTCCTTCAGTAATCACATGTGAGCACACACACACATACATGTGCACATAAACACACACACAAGCATACATAAACACAGACATACACACTCTTGCACACACCTGAACACAGATCATGCACACATGTGCACACACACATGCATACACACATGCACACACACACAATCACACACATGCATAAACAGAGACACATACATACACTAACGCACACACACATACACATACATGTGCACATAAACACACACACAAGCATACATAAACACGGACATACACACTCTTGCACACACACGCATGCATACACACAAGCACACACACACATGCACACACATGCACAATCACACACATTCGTGCACACATACATGCAAACACCACTCTTCTCTCCAGTTTTCTGTCCTTCTGGATTCCTCTCCTGCACATATTGATAAGCCCATGCCTCCCACTCAAGTGCCTTCTCCAGCAGTGATTCTCTCCCTCCCGCTTTCTAGAAGCAGTATCTCTTCTCACCGTCCCCGTGTCCTGCCGCACACTCGCTTCTCGGCCCACTGCAATCTGGCTTCCACTAAAACAGATCCTACCGAAGTCCCTGGAACCCCTTACATTTGCCAAACGAAGTTAAGATATCTTGATCTGCATTGCCAGGCCTCTCTAAATTGCCATACACGACTAGTATCTGCTTTCACACTATCCTCTGAGGTAACTTTCTTTCTTGTTCTTCTTTGCCCATGTCCCCTCACCTAGCTCTTCCCTAGGGCCCTCCTTTTCCCTGTACAGTCCCTGTGGTCAACAAATTCATCCAGACCAGAAGCCTGGGGCTTGCCTAAAAGAATGCTCTCTTTACCTCCTCAAACAATATTGATTTTATTAATTTTATACGTTTCATTTCCAGCCTACCCTCTCTGCTGTCTAATCCATGTCAAATAGATAAGCGTGGCATTATCATTGGTGATGTTACTTTCCTCCTTGCTGCCTACTGCCTGTATGCCTGGACGTCCAACCTTTTTATAAAGGAGCGTTTTTAGCACTAGGAGGTAAGCACTGGGCAGGCAATGGGAATGTATCAGGCTAGCACTATTATGTGCTCAGCAGACAATTACTGAGCGAAGTGAAATCTTATACTAATGTCCAGCTTCAAACAAGTGTAGATGCTGAGTAATCAGGCTAAAGAGGAGTAAAAGGGGGCCCAACCACACCTCAACAACCCCCCCAAGAGACCCTGGTGAATCCTTCCTAAAATCAGAAACGTTCACGTTCAAGTTAAACTTTCCTAAATTGGGCTACAGGTTGGCACACTGGTCTGTACACACCATCTGATGATGTCACTTCCAACTGTTTTCCAACTTAGTCTTTCACTTCAAACTCACCAAACTGTAGTCTCTTCCCCCCCCCCCTCCCAAGTATTCACTTCCTTCTCATCTGCCTAGAAAACTCCATCTTACTTAGGATCAACTCCAAAGAGTAGCTTTTTGACAGGCATGATGGTGCATACTTTAATCCCAGCAGTAGTGGGGGCAGAGGCAAGAGTGTGATTGAGGCCTTTGTGTCTCCATAGTTAAGATTCAGGTCAAGTGGGGCTGTTTAGTGATGAGGTCCTATCGCAAAAAAAAAAAAAAAAAGGTTTTTTAATTCCCTAAGTTGTTCACTAACCCTATGGTACCATAAATATATCTTGTGCACATAATTTATCACACTACAGTAATCAGGTTTTTCCTCCACTGGGCTATAAGGATTAGACTCAGATTTATTCCTATAGCCCAGAGCCAGGCAGAATGTGGAAGTCCACAGCACACCGTGTAACAAGTGAGAATCTCCCAGAGCAAGTCATTCTTCCATCTCATCTCCTTTTTATTATGATATTTTGCACATCACAGGTGTCCCATGCTAACTATGGGCCAGTTAATATTATACTGTCTGTATATCAGCAAAAAGGAATTGGGATTAAACCTGTGGCTTCGTGTAACTATTTAGAAAGAATTTTAGGAAGGGGAGAGAAAGAATTTTAACGGTGTGTGTGGGGGGAGGTGGGTAATGAGTATTTAAAACAAGTTTACATTTAAATATACTTTGATCATATTCTTCCCCTCCCCAAATCCTTCCAGATCCTCTCCCCCTCCCTACCCACCCAACTTTAAGTTTTCTAAGTTTTCAAAAAAAAACAGCAAACAAAAAAATAAATAAAATAAAACAACAAAAACAAAACAATGTCCCAAAGACCAAATTGTAACCAAATAAAAGTACGTACACACACACACACACAAACACACACACACACACACAAACACACACATACACAAACACACACACAAACACACACACAAACACACACACACAAAAACACACACACACAAACACACACACAAACACATACACACACAAATATACACACATACACACATAAACATACACACACACAAACACATACACACACAAATATACACACATACACAAACACATACACACATAAACATACACACATACACAAACACATACACACACAAACATACATACACACACAAACACACACACACAAAACTTTGGAGTCCATTATTAGTTGATCAACTACTCCTGAACAGGAGGCCAGCCCTAGAATGGTTGGTATACCTAGTATCACTCTACTGGAGAAAACTGATTTTCCCTCTCCCAATAAGTATAAGTGAAAATTTAATTGTTAACCTCTACCCTACTGGCTATGTTTTTATTCATTTATGCATGCATTCATTCATTTTTAAAATCTTTCACATATTACATCCCAAACGCAGTTTCTCCTCCCTCCACTCTTCCTAGTACTACCTTCCACCTCCTCTCTCACACAGATCCACTCCTCCATCACCCTTCAGAAAAGAAGGCCCCCCAGGAATACCAACCAAATAAGGCATAACAAGTTACAATAGGACTAGGCACACACCCAAATATCAAAGCTCAATGAAGCAACTCAATAGAAGGAAAAGGGTCCCCAAAACAGGCAAAGGCGTCAGAGACAGCCCCCGCTCCCACTGTCAGGAGTCCTACAAGAGCACCAAGCTACACAACTGTAACATATACACAGAGGGCCGAAGTCAGATCCATTCAGACTCCCAGATTGTCAGTTCAGTCTTTGAAAGCCACTACCTGTTTTAGTCAGGGTCTCTATTCCTGCACAAAACATCATGGCCAGAAGCAAATTGGGGAGGAAAGGGTTTATCCAGCTCAAACTTCCACACTTCTGTTCATCATCAAAGGAAGCCAGGACTGGAACACAAGCAGGTCAGGAAGCAGGAGCTGATGCAGAGGCCATGGAGGGATGTTACTTACTGGCTTTCTTCCCCTGGCTTGCTCAGCTTGCTCTCTTATAGAACCCAAGACCACCAGCCCAGGGACATTCCCACAATGGGCCGGGTCCCCACCTTGAACACCTTACAGCTGAGAAAATACTGTACAGCTGGGTCTCATGAAGGCATTTTCTCAATTGACACTCCTTTCTCTATGATAACTCCAGCGCTAGTGTCAAGTTGACACACAAAACTAACCAGTACACTACCTTAGTTCAGTTTTTTTTTCTTTTTTTCTTTTTTTTTTTTTTTTTTTTTTTTTTTTTTTGAGCTGGGGACCGAACCCAGGGCCTTGCGCTTGCTAGGCAAATGCTCTACCACTGAGCTAAATCCCCAACCCCCTTAGTTCAGTTTTTTAAGTATAGCAAAATAAAATATAATAAGACAAAACAAAACTATCCTTTGGTAGTCGGATAAGACAAACTAACAGAAGGAAACCCCAAGAGAAGGCCTCTTTTTAATGAAAATTGCAATGTCTGATACCTAATGGGTTTTTTATTGTAGGATGATGTCATTATACAGGTGTAGGCCGGTACAAGATAGAACAAGGCTTGTCATTGGACGAGAAGGAAGGATGGTCAGGAGAAAAGCTTTAGAGGAGGAGGAGATGAGGGAGGAGAATCAACTGAGAGAACATGGAGGCTGGCGTTAAGATTCCTCTCTGCACATTTACAGGTTATGAATGTTCTTAAGGGATGGATGTTTACAGGGTTTTGTATGTCTAGGTGGGCAATTATATCTTATCAATTGGATCAGAGGTTATTGTGCTGTGCGTTCTTTCATGTAGTGATTTAATTAAATTCAAGAGAGTTTGTGGTGGCTGGAGACATTGAGCCACCACAGAATTGGGATGTGTATGTCTGGCATGGTGGCAACCTGCCTTGGGAACTAGATGGGTAGAGAGATTGTTGCCAGGCTCAGAGGGTAGCCATCGGCAGAGTGATATGGGATGGAGCAAAACGGGTGAGAGGCTTTGCTGACTGAGATAAAGACATCTAACAGATGTCATGGGGCACTGCGGTGCTGGATCTAGTGCAGGATAAAATACAGCAGGTCTTTTTTTTTAATTTTACAGCAACACTTTATTATAATTCCTTTTCCCCTTGGCTAAAATAATGTCTTGCATCTTAGAGTTTATATGAGATAAGTTAGGAAAATCATATGAGTCATATTTCTCCGATGTGGAAGAGATCAATAGAGAACAAGAATTTAATCCCTTAACACAGATGGGGGGCATCTCCCTAATGACAGAGAATCAGAAATGGAAACCAGATGCAGATTAGAAAACATCTATGTCCATGACGCTTTCCCAGACAACTGAAAATATCCTGACACTCTACAGAGTCAGTGTTCCACCAGCTTCCTCACTCTTCTGAGGGGTATGTGATCAAAACGCAAAGCAGAAACTAAGGCCTAATGTGTTGGTGTCCTGCTCGATAATTTTTGCCTCCCACTTTGGGGACATTTTTGCATATTGTGTATGAGAGTCAGAGACAGCCCCTGCTCCCACTGTCAGGAGTCCTACAAGAACATCAAGCTATACAACATATATAACATATGTGCATATAACATATGTGCAGAGGGCTTAAGTCAGACCCCTACAGGCTCCCAGATTGTCTGTATCAGTCTTCGTTATGTATGCCTCAAACGCGATACTGTAACATAGTTAATCTACTTTCTTATCAACCAAAAGTATGTGAGATGACTCCAGACTTGTGCACATACTATCAAACGTACTGAGTGTTGACATTGTAGGACCCTCAAGTCCTCTGTGAATCACAGGAGAGTGATGGAATTAAGGGTTTTTTACCTTGTTTGAAATTCCAAGTATTTCATGGTCTTTTAATTCCCTGGAAACCCATGGCTCACACTGAGTGTACATGGAGGGTGTGGATGAGGAGAGTGTGAGCACACAGCATTTGCTTGTGATGTCTAGTTTACTAACAGTGGCCAGTTAGAGGAAGCCTCCACTCTACACACTGTAGTTGTCAAGTACGATCCTTGAGGAATCTGGGAAATTTTTTCAGGAATTCCTCAAGGCCAAACTGTATTTATAGCAATACACAATGTTCCTCTTCATTCTCATTCTCTCGTAAGCTACTTGTTCCAGAGGTTACATGGCAAGTGATTGAAAAATGAAAGCCGCTATGAGAATCCAGCCATGTCCTATTAAGTCAGGCATTGAAGAGACCTTCACTGATATAAAACAATGCCACTCTTCTTGCTGCTTTTGTTGTGGTTGTTGTTGTTGTTGTTTTGGGAAACATAGTTCAATTTAATTAACATGTCTTATATGCCAAAACGCAATAATTCTTGAATTTAAAGACTCATATCATCATTCTGGAAAGTCCTGTCTCACAAGATATTCTCCACCTCTTTCAATTCCCCTTTCTCTGTCTACAGCGCATACGCGTCCATCCTGGGACAGTGATTCTCCCTGTCACGCACACTTCCCATCCTTGTAGCTTTGTGCTGTACCTTGGGTTCTTCTCTTAGGCCTTCTGAATCTGTGTCTTCCTTCACGATGCAATGTTTGATCTTGAATTTTTGTCCATTCAAATGTTATACCCATGGTAACCTGTAGCCTACAATGCAGATATGACTCTTTGGGGAAGATTCATATTGGCCCACGTTAAGTACACAGCTACCCCGAGGTATTGTCTATTAGAACTCATAGCCTACTTTAAGACAGGCTTGAGGTCACGAGTGCTCAGGAGATATTTTTGCACACCCGATGTTCAAAAAATTAAAGCTAACACTTACTGTCTGAATTATTGAATTTAGTTATTTTCTATCTCATCTCTGTGGGACAGATGTCACACTTGAAAGTTCCTGCTTCCCCAGGAGCGACAGGACCCCTGTGCCTGAGACACCACCAGAACCAGAAGGAAACAGACCGGATAAACAGTTCTCTGCACCCAAATCCTGTGGGAGGGAGAGCTGAACCTTCAGAGAGGCAGACAAGCCTGGGAAACCAGACGAGACTGCTCTCTGCACACACATCTCGGACACCAGAGGAAAAAGCCAAAGACCATCTGGAACCCTGGTGCACTGAAGCTCCCAGAAACGGCAGCACAGGTCTTCCTGGTTGCTGCCGCTGCAGAGAGCCCGTGGGCAGCACCCCACGAGCGAACTTGAGCCCCGGGACCACAGGTAAGACCAACTTTTCTGCTGCAAGAAAGCTGCCTGGTGAGCTTGGGACACACGGAAGCAGAATTCCTGTAGAACCGGGCACGTTCTGTGTTTACCGGAAGTCCCACACCCGCGGATCCCGGCCCGCAGCAGCTCTCTGCCCCCAGACCCTGTGAGAGAGAGACCCAACCGCCTGGTCAGGTGGGCACTCCTGAGGCTGCAGAGCGGAAGAGACCACCAACACTGCTCACCCCTGCCCACATCCCTGGCCCAAGAGGAAACTGTATAAGGCCTCTGGGCTCCCGTGGGGGAGGGCCCAGGAGCGGCAGGACCCCTGTGCCTGAGACACCACCAGAACCAGAAGGAAACAGACCGGATAAACAGTTCTCTGCACCCAAATCCCGTGGGAGGGAGAGCTGAACCTTCAGAGAGGCAGACAAGCCTGGGAAACCAGAAGAGACTGCTCTCTGCACACACATCTCGGACGCCAGAGGAAAAAGCCAAAGACCATCTGGAACCCTGGTGCACTGAAGCTCCCGGAAACGGCGGCACAGGTCTTCCTGGTTGCTGCCGCTGCAGAGAGCCTGTGGGTAGCACCCCATGAGCGAACTTGAGCCTCGGGACCACAGGTAAGACCAACTTTTCTGCTGCAAGAAAGCTGCCTGGTGAACTCAAGACACAGGCCCACAGGAACAGCTGAAGACCTGTAGAGAGGAAAAACTACACGCCCGAAAGCAGAACACTCTGTCCCCATAACTGACTGAAAGAGAGGAAAACAGGTCTACAGCACTCCTGACACACAGGCTTATAGGACAGTCTAGCCACTGTCAGAAATAGCAGAACAAAGTAACACTAGAGATAATCTGATGGCGAGAGGCAAGCGCAGGAACCCAAGCAACAGAAACCAAGACTACATGGCACCATCGGAGCCCAATTCTCCCATCAAAACAAACATGGAATATCCAAACACACCAGAAAAGCAAGATCTAGTTCCAAAATCATTTTTTGATCATGATGCTGGAGGACTTCAAGAAAGACGTGAAGAACTCCCTTAGAGAACAAGTAGAAGCCTACAGAGAGGAATCGCAAAAATGCCTGAAAGAATCGCAAAAATCCCTGAAAGAATTCCAGGAAAACATAAATAAACAAGTAGAAGCCCATAGAGAGGAGACACAAAAATCCCTGAAAGAATTCCAGGAAAACATAAATAAACAAGTAGAAGCCCATAGAGAGGAGACACAAAAATCCCTGAAAGAATTCCAGGAAAACACAATCAAACAGTTGAAGGAATTAAAAATGGAAATAGAAGCAATCAAGAAAGAACACATGGAAACAACCCTGGATATAGAAAACCAAAAGAAGAGACAAGGAGCTGTAGATACAAGCTTCACCAACAGAATACAAGAGATGGAAGAGAGAATCTCAGGAGCAGAAGATTAAATAGAAATCATTGACTCAACTGTCAAAGATAATGTAAAGCGGAAAAAGCTACTGGTCCAAAACATACAGGAAATCCAGGACTCAATGAGAAGATCAAACCTAAGGATAATAGGTATAGAAGAGAGTGAAGACTCCCAGCTCAAAGGACCAGTAAATATCTTCAACAAAATCATAGAAGAAAACTTCCCTAACCTAAAAAAAGAGATACCCATAGACATACAAGAAGCCTACAGAACTCCAAATAGATTGGACCAGAAAAGAAACACCTCCCGTCACATAATTGTGAAAACACCAAACGCACAAAATAAAGAAAGAATATTAAAAGCAGTAAGGGAAAAAGGTCAAGTAACATATAAAGGGAGACCTATCAGAATCACACCAGACTTCTCGCCAGAAACTATGAAGGCCAGAAGATCCTGGACTGATGTTATACAGACCCTAAGAGAACACAAATGCCAGCCCAGGTTACTGTATCCAGCAAAACTCTCAATTAACATTGATGGAGAAACCAAGATATTCCATGACAAAACCAAATTTACACAATATCTTTCCACAAATCCAGCACTACAAAGGATAATAAATGGTAAAGCCCAACATAAGGAGGCAAGCTATACCCTAGAAGAAGCAAGAAACTAATCGTCTTGGCAACAAAACAAAGAATGAAAGCACACAAACATAACCTCACATCCAAATATGAATATAACGGGAAGCAATAATCACTATTCCTTAATATCTCTCAATATCAATGGCCTCAACTCCCCAATAAAAAGACATAGATTAACAAACTGGATACACAACGAGGACCCTGCATTCTGCTGCCTACAGGAAACACACCTCAGAGACAAAGACAGACACTACCTCAGAGTGAAAGGCTGGAAAACAACTTTCCAAGCAAATGCTCAGAAGAAGCAAGCTGGAGTAGCCATTCTAATATCAAATAAAATCAATTTCCAACTAAAAGTCATCAAAAAAGATAAGGAAGGACACTTCATATTCATCAAAGGAAAAATCCACCAAGATGAACTCTCAATCCTAAATATCTATGCCCCAAATACAAGGGCACCTACATACGTAAAAGAAACCTTACTAAAGCTCAAAGCACACACTGCACCTCACACAATAATAGTGGGAGATTTCAACACACCACTCTCATCAATGGACAGATCATGGAAACAGAAATTAAACAGTGATGTCGACAGACTAAGAGAAGTCATGAGCCAAATGGACTTAACGGATATTTATAGAACATTCTATCCTAAAGCAAAAGGATATACCTTCTTCTTAGCTCCTCATGGTACTTTCTCCAAAATTGACCATATAATTGGTCAAAAAACGGGCCTCAACAGGTACAGAAAGATAGAAATAATCCCATGCGTGCTATCGGACCACCACGGCCTAAAACTGGTCTTCAATAACAATAAGGGAAGAATGCCCACATATACGTGGAAATTGAACAATGCTCTACTCAATGATAACCTGGTCAAGGAAGAAATAAAGAAAGAAATTAAAAACTTTTTAGAATTTAATGAAAATGAAGATACAACATACCCAAACTTATGGGACACAATGAAAGCTGTGCTAAGAGGAAAACTCATAGCGCTGAGTGCCTGCAGAAAGAAACAGGAAAGAGCATATGTCAGCAGCTTGACAGCACACCTAAAAGCTCTAGAACAAAAAGAAGCAAATACACCCAGGAGGAGTAGAAGGCAGGAAATAATCAAACTCAGAGCTGAAATCAACCAAGTAGAAACAAAAAGGACCATAGAAAGAATCAACAGAACCAAAAGTTGGTTCTTTGAGAAAATCAACAAGATAGATAAACCCTTAGCCAGACTAACGAGAGGACACAGAGAGTGCGTCCAAATTAACAAAATCAGAAATGAAAAGGGAGACATAACTACAGATTCAGAGGAAATTCAAAAAATCATCAGATCTTACTATAAAAACCTATATTCAACAAAACTTGAAAATCTTCAGGAAATGGACAATTTCCTAGACAGATACCAGGTATCGAAGTTAAATCAGGAACAGATAAACCAGTTAAACAACCCCATAACTCCTAAGGAAATAGAAGCAGTCATTAAAGGTCTCCCAACCAAAAAGAGCCCAGGTCCAGACGGGTTTAGTGCAGAATTCTATCAAACCTTCATAGAAGACCTCATACCAATATTATCCAAACTATTCCACAAAATTGAAACAGATGGAGCACTACCGAATTCCTTCTACGAAGCCACAATTACTCTTATACCTAAACCACACAAAGACACAACAAAGAAAGAGAACTTCAGACCAATTTCCCTTATGAATATCGATGCAAAAATACTCAATAAAATTCTGGCAAACCGAATTCAAGAGCACATCAAAACAATCATCCACCATGATCAAGTAGGCTTCATCCCAGGCATGCAGGGATGGTTTAATATACGGAAAACCATCAACATGATCCATCATATAAACAAACTGAAAGAACAGAACCACATGATCATTTCATTAGATGCTGAGAAAGCATTTGACAAAATTCAACACCCCTTCATGATAAAAGTCCTGGAAAGAATAGGAATTCAAGGCCCATACCTAAACATAGTAAAAGCCATATACAGCAAACCAGTTGCTAACATTAAACTAAATGGAGAGAAACTTGAAGCAATCCCACTAAAATCAGGGACTAGACAAGGCTGCCCACTCTCTCCCTACTTATTCAATATAGTTCTTGAAGTTCTAGCCAGAGCAATCAGACAACAAAAGGAGATCAAGGGGATACAGATCGGAAAAGAAGAGGTCAAAATATCACTATTTGCAGATGACATGATAGTATATTTAAGTGATCCCAAAAGTTCCACCAGAGAACTACTAAAGCTGATAAACAACTTCAGCAAAGTGGCTGGGTATAAAATTAACTCAAATAAATCAGTTGCCTTCCTCTATACAAAAGAGAAACAAGCCGAGAAAGAAATTAGGGAAACGACACCCTTCATAATAGACCCAAATAATATAAAGTACCTCGGTGTGACTTTAACCAAGCAAGTAAAAGATCTGTACAATAAGAACTTCAAGACACTGAAGAAAGAAATTGAAGAAGACCTCAGAAGATGGAAAGATCTCCCATGCTCATGGATTGGCAGGATTAATTTAGTAAAAATGGCCATTTTACCAAAAGCAATCTACAGATTCAATGCAATCCCCATCAAAATACCAATCCAATTCTTCAAAGAGTTAGACAGAACAATTTGCAAATTCATCTGGAATAACAAAAAACCCAGGATAGCTAAAGCTATCCTCAACAATAAAAGGACTTCAGGGGGAATCACTATCCCTGAACTCAAGCAGTATTACAGAGCAATAGTGATAAAAACTGCATGGTATTGGTACAGAGACAGACAGATAGACCAATGGAATAGAATTGAAGACCCAGAAATGAACCCACACATCTATGGTCACTTGATTTTTGACAAAGGAGCCAAAACCATCCAATGGAAAAAAGATAGCATTTTCAGCAAATGGTGCTGGTTCAACTGGAGGGCAACATGTAGAAGAATGCAGATCGATCCATGCTTATCACCCTGTACAAAGCTTAAGTCCAAGTGGATCAAGGACCTCCACATCAAACCAGACACACTCAAACTAATAGAAGAAAAACTAGGGAAGCATCTGGAACACATGGGCACTGGAAAAAATTTCCTGAACAAAACACCAATGGCTTATGCTCTAAGATCAAGAATCGACAAATGGGATCTCATAAAACTGCAAAGCTTCTGTAAGGCAAAGGACACTGTGGTTAGGACAAAACGGCAACCAACAGATTGGGAAAAGATCTTTACCAATCCTACAACAGATAGAGGCCTTATATCCAAAATATACAAAGAACTCAAGAAGTTAGACTGCAGGGAAACAAATAACCCTATTAAAAAATGGGGTTCAGAGCTAAACAAAGAATTCACAGCTGAGGAATGCCTAATGGCTGAGAAACACCTAAAGAAATGTTCAACATCTTTAGTCATAAGGGAAATGCAAATCAAAACAACCCTGAGATTTCACCTCACACCAGTGAGAATGGCTAAGATCAAAAACTCAGGTGACAGCAGATGCTGGCGAGGATGCGGAGAAAGAGGAACACTCCTCCATTGTTGGTGGGATTGCAGACTGGTAAAACCATTCTGGAAATCAGTCTGGAGGTTCCTCAGAAAATTGGACATTGAACTGCCTGAGGATCCAGCTATACCTCTCTTGGGCATATACCCAAAAGATGCCTCAACATATAAAAGAGACACGTGCTCCACTATGTTCATCGCAGCCTTATTTATAATAGCCAGAAGCTGGAAAGAACCCAGATGCCCTTCAACAGAGGAATGGATACAGAAAATGTGGTACATCTACACAATGGAATATTACTCAGCTATCAAAAACAACGAGTTTATGAAATTCGTAGGCAAATGGTTGGAACTGGAAAATATCATCCTGAATGAGCTAACCCAATCACAGAAAGACATACATGGTATGCACTCATTGATAAGTGGCTATTAGCCCAAATGCTTGAATTACCCTAGATCCCTAGAACAAACGAAACTCAAGACGGATGATCAAAATGTGAATGCTTCACTCCTTCTTTAAATGAGGAAAAAGAATACCCTTGGCAGGGAAGGGAGAGGCAAAGATTAAAACAGAGACTGAAGGAACACCCATTCAGAGCCTGCCCCACAGGTGGCCCATACATATACAGCCACCCAATTGGACAAGATGGATGAAGCAAAGAAGTGCAGACCGACAGGAGCCGGATGTAGATCGCTCCTGAGAGACACAGCCAGAATACAGCAAATACAGAGGCGAATGCCAGCAGCAAACCACTGAACTGAGAATAGGTCCCCCGTTGAAGGAATCAGAGAAAGAACTGGAAGAGCTTGAAGGGAATCGAGACCCCAAAAGTACAACAATGTCAAGCAACCAGAGCTTCCAGGGACTAAGCCACTACCTAAAGACTATACATGGACTGACCCTGGACTCTGACCTCATAGGTAGCAATGAATATCCTAGTAAGAGCACCAGTGGAAGGGGAAGCCCTGGGTCCTGCTAAGACTGAACCCCCAGTGAACTAGACTATGGGGGGAGGGCGGCAATGGGGGGAGGGTTGGGAGGGGGATACCCATAAGGAAGGGGAGGGGGGAGGGGGATGTTTGCCCGGAAACCGGGAAAGGGAATAACACTCGAAATGTATATAAGAAATACTCAAGTTAATTAAAAAAAAAAAGAAATCAGAAAACAGAAACTTAAGTTTCATAGTAAACAGAAATTTAACTGTGTAAAAAAAAAAAAAGAAAGAAAAAGAAAGTTCCTGCTTCATTGAAGGTCTGGCTTCTACTCTTCACCTTGCATAGCTCAAGACCTTATCTTCATGTGCCCAAGTCTTGGCTACACATGACCAACGAATGCCCGACTTGGACCCGTGAGCTCAGTGTGTGCGTCTCCTCTTGGTTTGTAGCTTCTTCTCTGTTCTGATCCTAGAAAATTCCCTTCATGCCCATCAGTCTAACTTTCCATATGAAATACTTATTGTATAATTTTTAAATATTTGAGACATATTTGGGGAGAGCATTTTCCAATTATCTAGTCAACCCTATTGCCCGAAATATGAATGGGTATGGCATTACTGTAAGACAAAATGCATAACCTCCCTAACTAAAACGATTCTAGTCTGACAAATTTATCATGAGTGTAAATGCATCTATCAAATTTTTAAATGTGTTTAAACTGAGAGTCCAAAAAAATCTATTAAGAATCTATTTTTATATGACTCAAACTTGTATAAAATTCTAAATGAAGGTTTCTTTTTCATATAAGACTTTATGAAAGGTAAAAATATTGAAAGTTGTAAACAACCTAAATGTTTACCTGTTAGGAGACCAGTTGAATATATTAAGATTCTTCTGGAAACATTCAATCATTGAGTGTTTGAATCGTTCAATTTGAATCATTCAAACATGCCAATCATTCCAATCATTTGAAAAGAAGAATAAAAGCTCCAGGTATCCAGACACAAGAGATATTCTTGGTGCCAGTTTTATGACCTGTTCATCTGAAACATTCAAGATAATCTTGAATACTCCATGCCAATTTCTGAAAAAGATGCACAGTTGACTGTTGACAGCATTTTGTTCTAGGGACTGAGACCAAGCCACTGCCATAGACGTATTACTTCAGTGGCAAATGTGCTGGTTTGGATTTCCATTCTACCCATTTGTTAATATTAACTCCTGCCTCTGTGTTGCAATTAGTACAGAATGCATTGGAAAACCAAGTCTTCCTCCCAAACCGGTTCTACAGCTCTTACCTGTAAAAGTGAGGCTCTCTAGGCTTTAAGCGACCAACACCATTTGATGCAAGAAACCTAGCTGTCTGTTAGCTTTACCGAGTAATATATTATCTAATTCTCCAAATAGAATTTCATGGACCAAAATAGGTAGATTTCTATATCTGCTCGAAGAAGTAATGACATAAGGAAGTTATATTTTGAGTGCCATGCCACTGCAAAGGAAAAAGACGGTTCCACTGAGAGTTAGGCTAAAAGCCAGGCCCATTTCTTTGGCTGCACCACAGCCAAAGCTACAGGAAGACACCAATTTCAGCATCTGAGTCTGGATGTAGCTTCTGGATGAAGCTTCAGTTTCCGCTGAGCTTCTTAATTTCAGACTAGAAGCTAAGTTAAAGCATTTATGCAGCTGGGAGCATCCTCTGGCCTGAGTCTCACAGTTTGCCTTAAACATCTTCGTCCCTTCATCTGATATCTCCTGGGGAGGGCAGTGTGCACCTGGAGCTGCCCAATTTCCCACCAGGCTTGGATGTGCAAATATGGCAGCGCTCATGGGCACACATTTCCCTTCCATACACTGGATCACACCTTCCGTTGCTTTACTCCTCGAAATGGGCTTCACATCGTTGCTGTGACGAAAGCTGGACCAGATCTTCTTCTATATTTGGAGTGTGACGTTCACCATATTGTGATGCCAGAGCACACAGTATTTAAGGTATCTTTGTGATAATTGGTTGTTCTCTGGTGTGTGTGTGTGTGTGTGTGTGTGTGTGTGTGTGTGTGTGTGTGTAGAATGAAAAGACGCAGAAGACAGAAAGCTCTGTTTTGCTTTTGAAATGTTATTCCTTTCAAGGTCCTTTAAGAGTCAACATTGAATTCCTTGTAGGGCGCAGGCATGTTTAAAAAGGGATAATAAAGACAGCAGCTCCTAGGTTGACGATCTAGTGCACCAGATGATCGGTCCCTGCTGCAAAAGGGTTTACTAATGAGTTTACTAATGTTGCTCTATTGTATGCCTCCCCTCGGGCTCTAAAGTATGGAGCTAAGTAAACAAGAGATCAAGCTTCCGAATCTGTGGCTCAAAACCAGCGATTCTACAAGTTAATTTTCTCCAGTATGTCACAGGTAGAAGAAAACACAAAATATATTTGATGGTGGACTTCTTTAATGCCATAAAAGGAAACTGCATTTCTCTGTCTACTGTTAGAACACAGCAACTTCCGAAAGAATGATCTTTGGGGGGTCGGGGGAATGCTCAGTCATTAAACTCTAGGCACAGTGAAAAGCTGGAGAGTACTAAATACAAGATAGGAAATCAGAAAGTACGGGAAAAGATGAGGGAAAGAAGGAAAAATATCCTCCTTTTATCAGAAAATTATTTGCCATGAGTGTTAACACAAACTCAGGTGTTTCACTCGCAAAACAAATTGAAGTTGCAAACTCGTCCAATCTTTCGATTTTCTAAGTGTGGCTAAGAGTAAAATACAACTAGAAACCATACTAGGAATAAACACAAGCGTGTTTAGTAAAGCCATTAATGACTCCAATTCTGCAGACAGGATATCCTAACCACACAGTCAAGCTTGAAAGAAAGTGAGAATTCCCCAGGTAAGAAGAATAGGAAAGACTGGTGTCAAACTTAGAAATACATCCTCAAGACAGAGAGCTGAGCTAGCGTCACCCACAAAAGAAGAGAGAGGGGGAGGGAAGGAGGAGAGAGAGGGGGCTACTGAGAGAAGAGAGACAGGGACAGAGAAGAGAGGGGCAGAAACTGATAATCTAACAGATAACCCCGCGGCCTTAGTGGGCTACTGGGGCTACCGCAGCTAAGAAAATCCTACTTAGCAAAGCACCGAGGTGACTGTTACCAGACTTCACCACTGGACCATGAAAACACTCCTGTAAGACAGCAAGCCATTCAAACCTCCAGCTGAAAGGGGTACCTAGAGATGTAACCCAGAGGAAAGGCTGCACTGCGAGAGACAATTAGGAGGTAGGAAAGTAACAAAACACCAACAACTGTAACAGTCTCACTCTGTGGATAGGAATAAAAGGAAGATATCAGTACGGAATACATGAGAGACTTGGGTAGGACCTCAGGATGAAATCCAGCTGCCTATATCCTGATTCGCAATTCAGAATTGCTAGCTCTGAGTATTAGGGCTTGAACCTAGGGTTTTGTGCATGCCATCCTGAACTCCATGACAACTTAGTGACAGAGTTTGAGAATAAATCTTGGGACTCTGGATGGTGCATAACTGTAATCTCAGAGCTTAGGAGGTGGAGGCAGGAGAATCTTACATTTGATGACCAGCCAAGACTAGAGAACAATATCCTGTGTCAAAAAAAAAAATCAAAAAGGAAGAGGAGAAATGTTAGGAAAATATGTATCAGATAAGTGCTAACTAAAGGAAATTCATACGAATATCAAGCAAAAATTAAAGTGACAAACAATATCACTATGGGTATTTAATGACAAAACAGTAATTCATTGGGCTGAAGAGATAGCTCAGTGGCTAAGGGTACCTGCTACTCCAGCAGAGGACCCAGGTTCATTCCCGACACCCACGTGGCAGCTCATAACTCTCTGTAACTCACATTCCAAGCAAGCCGATACCCCTTTCTGTCCTTCAAAGACACAAGGTACACACGTGGTACCCAGACATGCATGTAAGCAAACCACCAAACATTTAAAATGGTAAAATAAGATAAAATAAAAATACTTTAAAAGGAGTAATTTAAATGAGGTGAGAGAGTGGCACCCAGAAGGCTGAGGCAGTGAGTTCTGAGCCAGACATAGTGAGACCGTACTGCAAAATAAATAAATAATAAATAAATAAATAAATCGGCAGTTCATCGCGAAACGTGATAGTTCTGAACTTACATAAAACCAGCAACATAAGGTGCGCAACCAGAAAGACTAAAGGGAAAGGTGCGCAACCAGAAAAGGGCTCCTGACATTATTCTCCTACAATGGGGAGATCAAAAGACCAAAAATAAACGCGGCTATAAATGATTTAATAACACAGCAGCACACTTGATGCAGTGACAACAGTTACACAGAAAGCTGCATCCAACAGTTGGAAAGCATGCATTCTCTTTCAAGCAAAACCAGATCATTTCCCAAAGCGATCTACATCAACATGTGCACGCGTGCACGTACGCGCCACGGCATTTTAATATCTATATAAATTTCTGAATGAATCCCTAGATTTTTATTATATCTGGTGGATTTTCTTTCATAGTTAAAATTTATCTTTACATATATATCCTTAAATTTTTAACAATTTGGTTGGTGCTGGAGAGATGGCTCGCGGTTAAGAGCACTGTCTGCTCTTCCAGAGGTCCTGAGCTCAATCCCCAGCAACCTCATGGTGGCTCACAACCGTCTGTAATGGGATCTGATACCTGCTTCTGGCACGTAGGTGTGCATGCAAATAGGACGCTCATATACATAAAATAAATACATCTTTAAAACAATTGGTTACCATCTTTAAAGTTCTTCATATTAAATACACGTTGCTTGTTTGAAAATTCCTTTTCACTTGATAGATTTAGTGGACAAAAAGAGTTTAGAAACGTCCAGTGAGTTTCCAGAGACCTCACCAGGCAGAGACCCTGGCTATAATCTACCGTGAATACTGAGACACAGCACTCCAGTAAGGACACACTTCCGGTATATACTCCGCTTGATCCCTGGGGTTTCCGGCAGTTATCAACTTAATCCCAAAATGTGTATGGTGGCAAATGTCTTGATTCCAGCACTTGGGAGACAGAGGCAGGTGGATCCTGTGAGTTCAAAGCCAGCCTGGTCTACATAGGGAGGCTGGATCTTAGAAAAAACAAAAACAACAACAAACATATAAAAATCCCAAACAAAAATTACAGGAATGTGATCTGTGTGTTTTCCTGGAATATCACATAATAATATCTATAAACGTGTAAAATCGAGGCCTCTCACTGTTTTCCATCTGCAGCCCTGAGACTACTTAGGAGCACTTGGGGGACTATATCCGCTGATTGCTGCGTCTGGATGGCACGGGACGCGGGCAGTCATGGCTGTGCTGTGGTGCGCAGGGGCGATCAGCGGACAGCTTCCCGTGTCTTGCCTTCCGTCTTTTTTAGAGACATAGTCTCTCTTTGGGTTGTGCTGTGTGTACCAGCCTAGCCGGCCCACAGGCTTCCAGGGACCTTACCCACTGAGCCATCTCCTCACATCTACAATTTTTCCCATCCACCCTCCTGGTGCCAGAGGAATCGAGATAGTTTGTACTTTCTCACTTCAGGCTGAGACAGCATTTGGTACTCGAGAGGAACGCATAACTGTTAATTAATAAACACCCCAGTGACAAGAAACAAGCAGAAAATAACTACTTACAGGATTTTATTTACAATAGGCTTAGAAGTCTGACTAGGTAATAAGAAAACGTATCACCCGTGTAGCCTTACTACTCAACAGTATTTCCTCAAATTTTATGTATCAAAAATTTATGCAGTGTTAATATTTAGCTACCTACTGAAATATTTAACACTTTCAAGAAAGGCACAACATGCTAAAATATTAAGAACTCAGACAAAAATTATAAGGAAACTGTTGAGATAGCAGAGAGGAGCTCAGAGGAGACTGAAACAGAACTGAGGGAAAAGGAAGTTGGAAATGAGAAAGAAACAGATCATCCAAGCAGGAAGAGGGAAACACCCAAGAGCTTGCCAACAGAAAGGACCAAGACCATGCTGGGTGTGAATGGCGCTCCACAGACAGCACTCACTAGGCATGCGCAGTGCCCTAGGTAGCTCCACTGTTCTGCACTGAAACAAACTGACAAATACAATCAGGAGTGGGGGTGGTAGTAGGTAGACTGCTCGCCCAGGGTGTGTAAAAAGCTCTGGTTTTGATCTGCAGCATTGCATCAACCACAAAGGGTGGGTTTGGAATAACAAGAGCTGCGAAAACCACGGTGTAAACTTTCAGTATGTACCACACAGCTTTGAGGCAGAAACAAGGAAAGTCCGAAACGCATTTGCTTGTTTTTGTTTCTGGGAGAGGCTGTCACTGCACAGCCCAGGCTTGTCTCCAGCTCATGACCTAATCCGCCCTCACAGGACACACATGCTACTAGAAGTTTAGTACACACCACCACACCTGGCTTTCCAAAACTCCAAAGAAGAGAGAGGGACTGTCCCTAGCTTACAGTGTATATTTTAATAGTTTCTTTTCGTCCCTAAAGAAGATTACTGTCATGTTAACAGAGGGTGTGGACTCCAACAAAACCTCATGGTTTGACGACGTCAAAACCTCTTGTCCCTGATTCTCTTCCGAGATGAGACGGGAAGCAAATGTAAGAGCCTAGAACCAGAATGACACATTAGGTGGGGCCACGCACGTGGAGGTTGAAGTATTTTGGTTTATTTTTTGCTAACTGAATCTTTTAAAACACACACTCAGGCACACACACAGACACACAATCACTCACATCAACTGACACATCAGGTAGATTTTTGTTTGGGGGGAGGGGTTGTTGTGTATTCTTTTTAATCGCAGAAATTCAAGTTATATCTTGTTCCCCGAAGGCAAATTTTTATTTATATGTTCACTGTTTTCTTTTGTGGTTATCTTCATATTTCTAAACAATGGGCTTTAATTGGTATGGCTTAGTTCACTGATCCTGGACGCTGACTAGCAACTTACCACATATCATTCTGGTAACTGAGAATCCGGCTTATTTCTACCCATCCAACTTCTTCACCTCATTTTTCCCAACGTAACCGAAGCCTTTCTTTTCTGGGTTTCTTTTTTTTTTTTTTTCTTTTTTCTTTTTTTCGGAGCTGGGGACCAAACCCAGGGCCTTGCACTTGCTAGGCAAGCGCTCTACCACTGAGCTAAATCCCCAACCTTGGGTTTCTTTTTTTAACATCAAAAACAAAGTGTGTGTGTGTGTGTGTGTGTGTGTGTGTGTGTGTGTGTGTGTGTGTGTGTGTATGAGTGTGTGTGTTTGTGCATGTGTGTGTGTGTGTCTGTGTGCATGTGTGTGTATGTGTATGTGTGTGTGCATGCACATGCATGCACAAGTAAGTACACATGCGAAACTTCATGAGACCCAGGGCTCATGCTCAGGTTGTATGGCCTGGCTGAGAGCATTGGTGCCCACTGAACGGTCTCTCGGTCCCTTTTCCTAAATCATGCAATAGTCAGAGTTCGTATTACCAAGGCATCTGAATATCAAACATGCTCAACTCTGGCTCTTCCTCCAGGGCGAGAGTGCTCTGGGCTCTGCTTTCTGCTTGTCAGGTAGTAACTTTTCCTCCTAAGCATCCATCCCTTTTTCAGTCATTCCCCTGCTCCCGTGTTCACACCCAACCCTTTACTAACAACCCAGAGGAACGTTCTGTAAGATGGAGGCCCTTTTCCTGGAGCCCCCCATCTACCCCTCCTGTCTGATCCAATTTCTCTCAAGGCCCCTGGACAGCTGTCACCTGGGGTCTCTCTCTGGCACAATCCTAAAAGTTCCCTTTTCACCTTTTCTGCTTCTGGAACCCATGCCACCGTCTGTGGGCCAAAGGCCTCCATGCGGTAGAGTGCCTCCTCCTGTAGCTTTCTGAGAAAAGGCTAACGGGTAAGAGAAGAAGCAAGGGTCACCAATCAAAATGCGCCTTTGAGCTTACCTTCCATTTTTACCCTAGTGTCTCACGCCTTGTCTCCCTTGCTCAGTTTTGATTTTCTGTCACCTCGGAAATGATTACAAGCATCACCACTCCACCCACCAGGATTTCTGATTCAATAGGTCTGAGGCGGGATCTGGGAGTCTGCAGTTCTGATGTTGATGGTCTGGAGGCCATCCTTCGAGAACCACCACCGTTTTAAAAAAACATAAAGCTTGAGACTCAGGATGAAATCCACCCCCTTCCAGCAGACCACCAAAGCTAAGTGATTGTGGTGCCTCCCGTGAACATCGCTTTGGTCAACCAAGATAATATGGGATATAATTGTGTTGGGAAAAAAATGGGGAGGAGAAGATGGATGTAAGTGAGCTGTTAAGAGTGTATTAAACTGTAAACAAGGGAATGCCTACCACGGCCAGCTAACGCCATGCAGGACTTGGCCAGTTGGAGGATAGTTCAGTTTTCAGAGGTGATCAAGGCCTGGGTCCCTGCTGCATCTCTATTCTGTAATGCTATTCCACCAATGGCCACGGCACATATCCCCCCTGTGGGTGGAGTTAGGAAAGGGATACAAGCAAAGCAAACTCCAGAGGCAGCCCTGGCTTCTTTAAAACATAATTGTGATTCTCGGTATGACTACAAAAGCTTATTATTGACAAGGTCAATCTTTTTCCACATCAACCAAATTAGCATTTGTGTCTTACTGACCAAAACATGAAAGATAACCTGCGAGCAGGGAGATGAGTGACAGACTGTGGTAACAAGCAGTGACCACTGCTATTGGGACCTCTTTAAGGTTACCCTAATTTTTTTTCATTGTTCGATATTGAACCCAAAGCCTCATTCATGTTAGGCAATGACTTCACCACTGAACTACACGGCTAGTCCAAGTCTCCCTTGACTTAAATACAGTTTAAATTAGACCAAGTCAAAGCAATAGAGTCAACACACAATAGCGTCCCCTGGGTCTCTATTCTTCCCGGAAGCCTCTTTGGTTGACCACGCAACCTTGAAAATAGCATAGTTACAAGCATCACATTTTAGAGAGGCACAGTAAAGCTGAGCCATGACAGGAAGGTGTGCCTGGTGTGACAGTCGGCATTTTGAAGGCATGCTGAGCTTTCTCAAATGGGTGACACTTTGCTGGCATGGCTGAGGACCTGAAAACCAAGCATGATTAAAGTCTGTCCACAGGCGGTCATTTTCCTGTCCAGGGAATCTCTTTTTTTATGTTAGTGACACAGTAAGCCAAGAGAAAAATCTACAAGCAGGAATTGGGTCAACAAATGCCTGCCATCCCCTCAGTAAGTCGGATGTCCTATCCCTTTCTTCCAAACACATATGAGAGGTCTGGGATTCTGAGTGTGGCCGCCAGCGACCACGTGGCAGCAGAAGGGTGCACTTAGGTTGGAGCCTGAGAGAGCAGGTTCTAATCTGAGTCTCTCAGTGACCAGCTCGGAGACCTTGAACCAAGCACATCTCTTTCCTCAACTTTAGTTAGCTCATCTGTAATTGAGGGGGCTGAACTATGTATGCCTTTGTCTATGGGTCATCCGAGTGCTTCAGCAGGAGAACAGCTAGATATTTTTAGATCCTTAAAATAGATAAAAATTAGTTTTTAACCTCACTGCTGCTATCATTAAATCAGACTTCTCCTTCATTCCAAATTAATCTGTAATGATTTACTTGCATAGTGCTTTCTCGATTTCTTTCTCCAGCCCTGTGTGCAGTAAGTAGGGCAGCCATTATAATCCCCTGTCTCTGTCCCTTAAATACAACCCTCACTCCCGGACATCTATGACAGTCATTCTTAGAGTATGGTCATAGATCACCACCTCTAAGAGGACACCTGTCACACACCATTCTGGACTCCATTCCAGACTTTCTCAGTCAGAACCTCTGGGGCAGGGGTCCTGAGTTTTGTGACAAAAATGTCCAAGTGAGTATTAAACACCTTGATTTGAGACTCACTCGCTCATGGGAAAAGGGTAAAAGGAACTAACATCTGAGGCCATCGTGGCTGTTGGGATGAGATGTGCCTCAGAGTCTCACGTTTTTGAACACTAGATGCTCAGTTGGGGGTACTGTGTGAAAAGGCTTTGAAGTCGTGGCCTTCTAGAGGAAGTATGCCACTGGGAACAGGCTTTGTGAGCTTAGAGCCTCAGCCTGCTTCCAGTTCGCTCTCCCTGCTTCGTGTTTGCTGTTCAATATGTGAGTGTTCAACTTCCTGCTTCTGCCACCCTATCTTCACCCGGCATCACGGACTCTAAACTCCCTGGAACAGTAGACCCAAATGAACTCTTTTATAAGGTGTCCTGGCCTTGGTTTTCATTAATAGAAACATAACTAATATAACTGTATACTGGCGGCTTCATGTACGCGCTGCCCCAGTCAAGTCTCATAACTCATAGAAATGAAGATTTCGTTGTGAACCTTTTCCAGGCACATGGGAAGGTTGCAAAATATTAGCATTACTTCCTCAGAGACTCCCTGTTCTTACTATCTTACCTTCCTGTGTTTGGTTTGACAAACCCAGCATTGGCACAATGTTGAATGCTGGTCTTACTGGGTGTTAGTCTTACAGTCTGCATTTGATTGCCCCGCCTCCTTAGTCTCTATTACCTTGTGACAAGTTCTTAGTCTTCCTTTTTTTTTTAAATGACCTTTAACATAAAATAATATTTAAATGAAATGTTCCTCCACTAATATTTGTCTGATTTTCCCCGCCACAGTGGTTAGAAGTGACTGTGGGCTTGAGGAAGGAAGATCACAAAGGAAAAGTGTTTTGCCCATCACATAATATAGGGTGCAGGGTATCATTAAGTGACACTAGTAGAATATCTTTTAATTACAGTTAAAGCACATAAAAACTCCAGCAGTCTATAACTTCTAAGGAACAGCACTGACACCAACTTTAATTTCTCTTCTCTACCATTCTGGTTCCACTCTAGCTTTATCTTCTCACCATAAAACCATCCGTCTCAACTCAACTCTCCCTTCTGTGTGGTCTGAGGCTCCACTTTACTTCCCAGCTCTTTTAAGTTTTTCAATGTTCAACTCAAATCTAGTCTACACTTTGAAATCCAGCACAATGCCTGGCCTACTCTTATCTCGACATTCCACAGCGCTAACAGCCTGTCTCTTTAACTGTCCACTAAAGAACAACTTTCTGAACAACTGACATCGTGTCTTTCCAAGATACAATGGGATAGTCCTGGAAAGAGACCAGTCTGTCTGTGAATCCACTTGCCCCTGAGTGAGTGACCTTGACAGTTTATCTCCTACATCAAGGGAGATCCTCATCCCTCCATCCTGCAGTCAGAAGAAAGTCCTAAAATTTCCACCTAACTGTAATATTAATGCTTCAGTGAGGCCAAAGAGAGGTATAACAGGTAAAGCACTTGTTGCACAAGCATGAGGACCAGAGTTCAAATCCCCAGTACCCTTGTAAAAAGCTGAGCAGGCATGGAAGCTAATCTCTATGTGGGAGGTAGAGTGGGGCAGAGCAAGCTGGCTAGCTAAGCCATCAAAGTGTGGAACCAAATGAAAGAGCCTGCTTCAATAAAAGGTAGCGAGATCAAGGAATACACGTGACATCGACTTTGACACAGACATAAGCATGTCCACCTATATGCATTCATGTACCTACGCACATGCATACATGTATGAATCCACTCCGCATACACATGCAAAAAATAAGGAGGGTTTTTACTCCCCAGTAACTGTTCCTAGCTTAGAGAAGAAAGTGCACGTGTCTGACGCTAGCATCTAAGGTCCCTGTGGCCTGAGCTCAGTCTGGTTTACTTTATCGCTCTCCGTCACCTCACACTCCACTCCACTCCATCCCACACGTCGCTCATGGTAGATGATTGGTGACTTCTAAGTACTCTGTGACCTTCCTGGGCCCTGTGCTTCTGCACATGCTCTGTTATCAGTGAGGATGCCATTATAGAAGATTCCAGCTAGTGCTCTCGGTACAACAATGAATTATAACATCACGGAGCAACAGTTTGAAAGGCAGACTGGGCCACGCTGCAGCCCAGCAACATTCCGCAAAGATCCACGCTGTTTTCACCCCTTTGCTTTGTCGTCCTTGGAAATTTTGATACGCCCTTAGGCTGTCTCTCTTCATTGTTACAGGGTGCCTGCTGTAGTTCTAACAAGCATCCTTTCTAAGCACAGAGATGCTTAAAGGCAAAAAGAACAAAAGACGTTTCCCTTTACGGTCAAGAAGCATTTCTTGGAGGCCATATCAGACTTTCTTTCTTATCTCACTGGCTCAAACTATTACATATTCTACTCCTAGGCTAATCAAACAAAATTAATCAGCCTACCCAACCTTCTCTTAAGGCTTTTATGGCAAGGGTAAGGGTGCTCTTCCTTGCTTGAGAAGAACAAGTAACTGAGCAAAATCCAGAAATAAAAAACCTTAATGGCTACTGAGTGAGCAGCCAGGAGCACTGGTTTTCTTCAAAGAGGTCTCACTGGAGATACTCTTAAGGGTATCCCCCTTCTGCACACCCAGCAACAAAAGGCCAACAGAAAATCAACTCAATGGCATCTTTAGAGTGGGGGAAACTTATCCCAAGACATCATGTCGGAGCTCCTCCTCCTTTTAATCTTATTTTTTATTTTAGTTTATTTGTATTTTCCATTTTTACTTTATATGACCTTTATGTATATATTATGGCTTCCGATTTACTGTTTTTGTATGATTTCTGAGTGTGCAAATGAGTGTGTCACTGTGTCTATATCTACTTCTTATGCCTTCTCTTAGACTCTTTTCCATCTGTTTGTTTTGTCTTATGCTGATGTTCGTTTTTTCTTTTTTTTTCTTTCCTTTTCATTTCTTTGATTTTCATTATCCCTTAGAAGCCTGTTTGTTTCCTAAGGAAGGCAAAAAGAGGACGGATCTGGATGGAGAAGAGGTAGGGAGAACTGGGGAGGGGGAGACTACAACCAGGAATATATCGTGTGAGAAGAAAATTATTTTCAATAAAAGGACAAGAAAAAGAAAAGAAAAATTACCTCCTCCCAGCAGCCTTCTGTGATAGCATCAAGCAGAATCCAATGCTTCTCATTCTGAGCTCCCTGGGATCATATTTCTACTGTACACGTATTACAAAGCTGAGATTCTGCTGGCTTTAGAAAAAATGAAACCTTGGAAGGAAGGCAGTGTGTTCTATTAATTCTTCAGTCCAACCTTGAAAGGAAGAAAAAGAAAGAAGGGAAGGAAATTGGGAGGAGAAGAGAGAAGCCGAAGGGGAGGGAGGAAGAGGGAGGGGAGAAGTTCTTCTGCCTTTGGTAATATATAAAAATGAGAATAACTTTCTAATGACTGCTTTAAACTTTGCATAGAAACCAACCAATTCAGTTTCCAATGCATTCTGGACAAGATGTGCCTCACCTTAGACTTTCAAATGTCATTCCTTCTCCCCACCCTACGCCTGCTCTCTGCATAAGATACAAAGTTGCCCCTTTAATGTGTTGCAAGTTTATCTCAGTCGAAAACTTTTGAAAATATAGATCATGGAACTAATCAAAGCGGTTCATCTTGATGCCCTTTGGCTGTCTTAAAGGTCTCTTTAATAACATTAATTCTCAATTCTCTATAAGCAGCCATTTAAGAGGTCTCCTCTCTGCAGTGTAAGGCTCAGAGCTGCGCTCCTGAACATCCTTCACAAACACCCTTGTGCCTTCCTCTCCCATCTCCCCAGCATTCTGGGCTTCATTTCAGATCTGTCCCTCTGAGATATGCCTCCCTCCCCTTCCTAACACTTCTTTGTTGCTAAAAATAGGTGATGTCCCTTCCGAGCAAAAACAGTTGGCAAATCAGCTCTTAGAGGTGCAGCTTTCCGTGGGGATCTGTGAGATGGAGGAAAGGATAGATTAAATACAAGAAGTCAAACGCCTTCACCTCTCTGTGGACCCCTGCATTCCTCAAAGGAGCTCACAAAGCCCATGTAAAAATAGCAACACCATCCTCATCAAAAATACACACTATGAAGGATGCTAAGCGAGACTTTGCAGAATGCCGAACACTAAATAAGACAGCCACTCTGAAGAGCACCAGACAAGGGTTAAGGAAGCGTTTAATTAAAGGGGCCCCAGGCCTGACAGGAAACATGATATTTTAACAAGTCTTTCCATAGAAAACTGGACCACATAATGTGGCTCGTTTCCTTTAGACAACAATGAGAATCTTCTGGATTTCTGTTCCCTAGATCATCACACTTATGGTTCTGTCAGCTGGTGTTTGACTTCTATTTGGTCCCCTGTGTTATCTTGTGAAGCTTTCTGACATGTCTTACCCTTGAAAGAAGAAGGGTCATTGTACATTGTCCACTGAAAAGTTCTTCTCAGCTATTCCGTATGCCACCGCCTTCAGACACTGTTCCTCTGTCCGAGAAGGTTTGCTATTAAGCACAATGTCGGATCCTCCTTACAAATGAAGTAAGTGAATTAATACATCTGTCTAAGTTGACCCATGTCTCCTATAGTATCCAGTTGCGAATGTACTGTGTAACATAGGTGTTTATGTATATATTTGGGTACACACTTGTTTGCATTTCTGAAAATCATGTCTGCAATTACATCACCCTACTTTCTTCGAGGGAAACGGGGAAACCACAGTACAGACTACAACTGAATCTACAGCTAAAGGGAAGGCACCAGCCCAATTTAGTGCTCAATCAAGTCCTATCCTGTCCGGTCTCTTGGCAACTGTGTTGACCTCCTTGTCAACCAGTCTCGTCTGGTTCTTCTCATATCGGCTCAAAAAGTCAGTGCATCTTTCTCCAGAGTTCAGGAGAATTCCCCTGCTTGCTCTTCAGTAATGGCATATCAAAGTGGTAGCTGGGAAGAGTGTTTCAGGTACTATGATGACTCTTCTTTTGGGGACATTGTTAGAAAGCTCCACAAGGTAATATAGGGGACTGAATGAACGTCAAACCCAAGCTGACATATCCTTTAGGCCATGGTTCTCATGGCCTGATTTGTAGACTTTCTGTTATCTATCAAAAAAATATTCTTTATGAGTATAAATAGTTCAAACTGCTAATCACACCAAAGTAGATATGGAGAGAACGGGTAATCTCTAGTGTGAATTAATATCATTGGAGAATCATGGGGGGAAGGAACACACCACCATCATCACAGTGAAACTATCATCGACATGCTAGCATTTATTAACTGGATGCTTCTGTGTTAGGAAGCTGAGAGCCATCACCAAGCATACTTCCCAATCCTAACAGTGCTCTCTCATACATGAAGGCCAATATCTGTCTTCTTGTAGCACATGTGCATCATAGGCTCCTGATGATGATTAAGATCTGGAGCTGCTAACCACTGAGCCACCAGCCTTGTTCCTACAAAGCCAGTGAAAATGACAGAAGACATTTTTCATGAGCACCTCGTTGCCTTTGGAAATGGCATTTCCGTTCACCTCACTACATGATCCATAACATTTCTGAGCCCAAAACAAACCAAAACATGCTTCAAACAAGTTAAAACTTTTTTTCAAGTGTCCAGAAGTCTCTTTCTTCCTGACAGGCCCAATTAGGAAAGGACACTGGTATTTATGTTTCAATTTCCTAGTAATAATATCTTCAGACAGAGTAAATGTACAGCTTTAAGAAGTGATTGATTTTCTTTCAAATCCATATGTTATCCTGCCTGTTTGATGTGAGGGTGACTGAAAAGTTCCACGAGAAAATGTCTTTAAATTAGGCAATAGGAAAAGCCTCGTGGTCAATTCACAGTCATTCCTGTTTGCTCTATTAAATGTTCCATATGAATAAAAAGACAGTCTTCACATGGGGACTGGTTCTTCAAACACATTGTGTAGTGGAAGGATGCAGTGCATTTGATGTAGTTTATGCTAATGGAAAAGAATCATACTTTTACAAGACAAACCTTCGCAAGAGAATCCAAGGAGCTAGCATTCCAACAACAACAAATGAAATGGACAGTTTCCTTTAACCCAGAGCTTCTCAACTCCCTTTGAAGGTCACATAGAATATGTCCTGCAGATCAGGTATTTACATTATGATTCAAAACAGTGGCAAAATTACAGTTATGAAATAGTAGCAAAATAACTTTATGATTGGGGGGTCACCACAACAAGAGGAACTGTCTAAAAGTGTCAGAGTATTAGGAAGGTTGAGAACCGCTGCTTTAACCCCTCATGATAAAGCAAACCTTTAACATAACAGAATGACAGGAATACATGTGCTCATATCCCAACTCTAAACACCCAAGTTTCACGATCATAATCAAATCACTCAACTTCAATTTTATCACCAGGAAAAAGGGGGCTAATAAAACTCGGTGTAACTCTTTACAACTGGAATGAGGTCCCAGCGTGGTTCAGCATATGAAGATGGACTTTTGAAAACATTACATCAGTTGGTAAAGCCAAGGAGAGACGCTTACCTGGAATGATATTGAAACTTGCCTCTGCTTGTATGGTTTCAAAGCCTTGAGAGACAGACTGGAGGAGCGGTGCAGAAGCTAAGGTCCCAGTAACTCATACTTCTCTTTCACCCCTGACCGCTTCCGTGCAGTACTGGTAGGATCTTAACCAGCTCACCAGCGCATGGGATGTCTCAGTTTCAAAGCTACTTCAGGAAAAGGCAAGGCACTGGGCTGGAGAGATGGTACAGCAGTTAAGATCGCACGCTTCTCTCGCAGAGGACCTAAGTTTGGTTCCCAGCACCCACACTGGTCAGCTCACAACCACTGTTGCTCCAGCTCCAGGGACAACCCCTGGCTTCTGCAGCTGCACATACATCTGTGACGCAGACACATAATTCAAAAACAATAACGACAAATCTTCCTTTTAAAAAGAAAAAGGTAAACACACTAGCAGACTTAGATACTCCTCCCAAAGTCTGAGAACAGTCAGAAAACAGCAACGGAACTGAGACAGTTCTGAATCCCTGACTCATTACTCCACTGTCACTGTAGTTACTAAGGTGTGCTAGAATGCAAGCTCATCCTTGTGACAGGGTCAACAAGTGGACTTGGTAAAGGGACAAGCAGCCCTTATTCAGTTAAAGGATGCAGAGAAGGACAAGTTTGAAGGGACGGCAATTCAGAGGTACAGCGAAGAGCAGATGGTCACTCTCCGTAAGCTATCCTAGAAAGGGATGTTTGTCAAGGTGAGTTGAAACAAATGTTTTGATGTGTTTTGTACCAAAATATAGATCTCACAATAAGTATTTCCCGTCGTGAAACGAGTTTATTAATCCCATTTTTTTTGACAAAGACAAAAAACTTGTTTGTGAACTAGTTTAAGAAAGTTACTAAAATTCGGTCACCAAATTCTTCATTAACGGTGTATTTAGGTCTGAGTTTTCCCAATTTTGAGCGTGTCCATTATAAGGATCTGTGTAGTTGCTTCTAGGGTATTCAAGACATTTCGTTTTTACTCTACCTATCCCACCTTCTCTTTTACATCCTTGCTTAGCAGTTCTTCACATTAAAATACAATAACCACCCCCTCTCACCTTTATCTTTCGGAACAAAGTCTCATTTTAACCGGTGCTACCCTTGGCTTTGTAACCTTCCTGCCTCGGTCTCCCAAGTGCCGAGATATAGTTTCCTGCCGCAGGCTTCTTTTCTGTCCCTTTAAGGTAAACGTTACATGCGTAAAGCTAAACACAAGCACACAAACGGAAAAGCAGCATTCTGAACCAGACAAGACGATGATGATAATGTGGTGTCCTCTGCGGTACAAGGTTTCTCAAACTATGACATGTAGACCACTGCAAGACACGCAGTTATTGAGAATACTGCCTAGGTAAATTTTTCTTAATGGTTCTAAGTTTATTTTAATGTGTCGGGAAAAAAAGCACATCCATCACATTTGTGGCCGCTTCGCTGGTATTTGCAAGTGAATGAGGCATAGTAGAAGCCACTGGCATGGTCTATGCTGTGTTTGTTGCCAACATGAGTCACAAAAGCAGGGCCCAGTTATGTTCACGATGTTCTCAGTTCTCCGCTGTAGTTTCAGGGACATAGGAAGCCTGAGTAACTGTTCATCCACGGCTTCCAGCAATATAATCTCAAATCCTGGATTCCTAATGTGTCATGCCGTGCTCTTGTCTGAGGTAGGCCACAGTGTCCCTGGAAATACAACAGAATAGTCCCAGAAAGGGCTAACTGGATCAGTGTGGGCTATTTCAACGGTTAAGGCAAGCACTGTGCTCTGTGGAATCAGATTTCCTTGGAAAGATTTTGTGTTTTTATTTATGTGTCTGCGTCTGCATGAGTTTATGTCCCAGATGTAATGTGACGTCACAGATGTATGTAACATGCATACAAATGCTCATCGAGGACAGCAGAGGACATTGGATCCCTTGGAACTGGACTTCTATCAGTTGTGAACTGCCTGACTCTGGGTTTTGAGAACTGAACTCAGGTCCTCTGGGAGAGCAGCAAATAGTCTTAACTTCTGAATCACCATTTACTCAGAAAATGACAAGTTTAAAATTGGCCAAAAATTTAAATTTGACTACTCCTAGAATCTGGGGCTGGGGCAGCACTCATTGGCCCAGAAACACAGACCAGAGGGAAGATAGAGTTCTGCATGAGAAAGCTGAGGAACTATCCATCGCCCGCATAATGAGGACAGAGACTCACACAATAGTGTCACGAGGATTGCATGAAATAAGGAATGTATATTGATCATCTGATGGGGCCAGTGAACAGACAAACTAGTGGCAAAGACAGCTTTTGTTTTTGCTACTAATATGATGATTTTCGCTTGGAGGAGTGGTTTCCTACACACAGTATTAGGGTCACATTTGTTATCTTCATTATTTTATCAACCTACAAATGAAGGATAATTATTTGAATGTAACCTTTGCAGGGCCATTAAGGAAAACTGTTTCTTCCTGCAATTATGGCCTTAATTTGTTTATCATCACCATGATAATTGAGGTGCTCTGAATTACCACAGTGAAATGCTCAGCGTCTCACCGAGGAGCATTTTGCCTCGGTCTTAAATACATGATACCGTCTTATGTAAATGATTGCTGAGGCCAATAGCAGCTAAGAATGCTATATTTAAATGCTATATTAAAAAAAGATAAGCCATGAGGTTATTTTCAGGGCACTTAAACGATTTGGTGGTTTAGTGTAACAATTTATATGAATTGCGAAGTTAAAAGTACTGTCAAAAATTAAATGACAGTATTTTCAAGAGTCTTTTCCTTTTGGAAAGCACATTACATAGGGAAAACACTGAAAGCAAACACAAAGACTAAGATATAAAATGAAGCCGATGTCACCCCGAGTATCAAGCATGGCGCTACATGCAACCTTTTGCATTTTATTTTGTTTGTTCAATTTTGAGACCGGATCTCACTACGTAGCCTCAGCTAGCCTGGAACTCTTCTATGCAAATCAAGCTCACCTTGAACTTGCAGTTATCCTTCTGCCTCTGTATCTTGATTGGGCTGGGGCTATAGCCATTTGCCATCAGCCCCAGTCAATAGAGATCCTTGAAACTCAATCGCTGAATAGTTTATGATGAGCATAAGCTTAAAAAGCCATCCATATGGTTTGTACCAAAAGAATAACTAAATAAAACACATTTGGCTTGTGTCTGTGAGCAAAGATTATCATCTATTGGGATTATCATAAAAAACACACACAGCATTGTAGTGTATTGAGGCATTAAACTTCTCCATGTATCAGGTTGTTGACAAGATATAGAAAGTCGAGTCTTTGGAAATACAGCTACATTATGATTATTTAGTCTTCTTTGATGCAAACATCAACAATGGTCAGGAGGAACAAGACACAAACAGGCAAACTACTATCTAAACATCAGAAATGGTTCAGTAATAGAACTATAACACTCTGGGACTACACACAGTCGGAGTTTAGGAAACGTAAAACTGGTTGCCAAAGTAAACACGAAATGGAGTCATCCTCAAGTTACATTCTATCCGGCCCTGGGAGTTAAGTGATATGTGAACAGAGGAGGTCCTCTCCTAAATTCACAGGGAAAGTCATTGTAAAACGCTCAGACAAAGCCATTGCTGTTCGTACCGTTTTTATACTCCAAAATTTCCTGGACATCATTAGTGCTCTAGGGAGAACATGCAACCCTGTAGTAACTATATACTTACAGTATTTATTTTAATAGAAAGATAAAGGCATGCAGCCTTCTAAAGAACTCAACCAAGGAAGCATCTGAGCCTTTGTTCTTATTAAAGGGCTATGAAATTTTCCTTCAAATGCTTGAATCGCCATTCATGAAGAATACTGGCCTATCATTTATTTTTCCCATTGGAACATCTTTATCAGGTTCTGGAATAAAGCTCATGCTGGCCTCATGGAATGAGCTGGAAACTGTTTCTTTCTCTTTAGTTTTTGAAAGAATTTCTGATAAAAGACAGTATCTTTTTTTTTTTTTTTCATTAAACAGAATTCCCAATGAAGCCATTTGTGCCTTCCATTGTTTTCAGATTTTGAACTACTAATTCGGGTTTTTTTTTTTTTAAGTATATATAGGATTATTCAGGCTATCTATTTCTCTTGACTAAGCTCTGGACACCTCGTGTCTTCCAAAATGAATCTGTCCATTTCATCTGGGTGCTGGATTTGTTAGCATGGAGTGATTCATACCGTTGCCTATGGTTGATACAGCATATCTTGTAGTGATGTAAATGTTTTCACTGGAATGGAAATTTGTATTTTACATAACTTTTAATCAGTTTCAAGGGGTCTATACATTTTATTTACCTTCTTATTGAAGGAACCTTCTGCTATTAAAAAAACAAGTGCCTTCAACTTTTGCCTGTTATTTTCCTTTTCTATTTCATTGATATATGTTCTGTTCTGTTATGATTTCCTTTCTTCTACATGTTTGGGTTTTAGTTTACTCTTCTGGTTTCTTAAGGTGAAAAGCAGTTGCTGATCTGTGATTTCTTTCCTAATTTGGGATATAATGTTCTAATTTCTATCTAAGAAATCCCACAAGGTTTTTTTTTTTTTGGTTTTTTTTGGGGGGGGGGTTGGGTTTTTTGGGGGGGTATATTACATTTCTACTTTTATACAAGACAAAATATTTTCTAAATTTCTTTTGGTTTTTTTTCCTTTGTCTCTTGGTAATTTAAAAATATATTACTTAATTTCCAAATACTAATGGATTTTCTAGAAAATGTTGTTATTTATTTATAATTAGCTATTATGGTATAGGTCCCCTGAGAGGCTCTGCCAGATCCTGGCCAATACAGATGTGAACGCTCATAGCTAATGATCTGACTGAGCATGGGGACTCCAATGGAGGAGTTAGGGGAAGGACTGAAGGAACTGAAGGGGTTTGCAACCCTATATGAAGAACAACAATGTCAACCAACCAGACCCTTCAGAGTTACCAGGGACTAAACCACCAACCAAAGAGTACACATGTAGGGATCCCCATGGCTCCAGCTGCTTATGTAGCAGAGGATGGCCTTATCTGGCATCAGTAGGAGGGGAGGCCCTTCGTCCTGTCCCAGGCAAGCTGTCCCAGTGTAGGGGAATGCTAGGGAGGTGACACCCTCATAGAAGCAGGGAGACGGGAGAATGGGATAGTGGGTTTGTGGAGGGGAAACCAGGAAGGGAAATAACATTTGAAATGTAAATAAATAAAATAACCAATAAAAAAGAATATACTTTGTATGATGTGATTATTTTAAGGGTGTTATTTTAAGAACATTTAAAAATGTGACTTATGGTCCACAGTATATATACTTTTCATAATTTAATTCATATTACATCCTAATTGCAGCCACCCCCTCACCTCCTCCCAGTCCTGTCCTTACAAATCCCTCTTCTATTACCCACACCTCTTCTCCTCAGAGAAGGTGAAGCCCCTTGGGTACCACCCCACCCTGGGACATCTAGTTCCAGCAGGATTAAGCACATCCTCTCCAACTGAGGCACAACCAAGCAGTCCAGGTAGGAGAAAGGATCCAATGGCAGGCACCAGAGTCAGAGACAGCTCCTGCTCCAATTGTTAAGGGACCCACATGAAGACCAAGCTACACGAGTGCTACAAATGTGGGGGAACTTAGATCCAGCCCTTACATGTTCTTTTGCTAATGGTTCAGTCTCTGTGAGCCTCCATGAACCCAGGTTGGTTGACTTTGTAGGTCTTCTTGTGGTGTCTTTGACCCTTCCACAATTTTATATATATATATATATATATATATATATATATATATATATGTGTGTGTGTGTGTGTGTGTGTGTGTATGTGTGTGTTTGTGTGTGTGTATATGTGTGTGTATATATATATTATGTATATATATGTATGTATATATATATTTGTATTTTCCATATCTGCTGAACAAATGGTCCTGTAATTGTCATTTAAGAAACTCTATTAATAGTAGTTTTCAAGTCCTTTATTTCTTTGCATGTGTGCATGAGTGTATGTGCACATGAGTGTGTGTGTGTGTGTGTGTGTGTGTGTGTGTGTGTGTGTGAGAGAGAGAGAGAGAGAGAGAGAGAGAGAGAGAGAGAGAGAGAGAGAGAGATGAATGTGGAGGCCATAAGCCAATATCAAGTATCTTCCTCTTCTATTTTGAGACAGGCTCTTTCTCTGAACCTGGAGCTCAGAGCACCAGCCTGACTCTGCTCTCTTCCCCCACTCCCCTCTAAGCTGGGAATACAGAAGCTCCTTGCTGTACCTGCATAAGCATCCAAGCCTCAAGTCCTCCTACTTGACAGTAAGTGGTATACCCCCTGAGCTATCTCCCCAGTTCCATTTTTGTTTTTATTGGTTTTCTTTTAACAGTATTGAGTCACCGGGAAAAGAATGCTGAAAAGTATAATTTCTGTCAGTTTAGTCTCATGTATCTTGAAGTTGCATTCTGAGACTCATAAATGGTTGAACTGTTTTTTTGTTAGTCCATTTATCATTGTGAAATGCCACTCATGATTCCTGGTGCTACTCTTTGCTCTAAAATCTACTTTTGTAGAAGAATTTTAATCCAGCACTATGGTTACTCTTTAAGGAATCACATCAAAAGATCTAGGTCTGTTTACACCGTTAATCCCAAACAATGTCATCTAATTGAGGAGCAGACGAAGTGACAAATCAGAGAAAGATTTGACAGAATGAATCAGAAATAGGATACACCCAAGTCTCATGAGAACAGACAGGAAAAAGAGGCTACTTAAGGGCAGTTCAGGAAGAGAGGTAAAGGGAGTTCAGTTGAATTTGGTGCAGTTCAGATGAGTGCAGTTGAGTTCAGTTGAGTTTGTGCAGTGCCATGATGCAGACATAATGTTATTGTGCACTGTGTGAAGATTTAAATGCTGATTTCTGTCTCCTCTATATCTGGGTACAATCCTTGTTCAAAGAATCTCCTATATCAATCTTGTGCAAATACCAGTTCTCCAATTGTTCCCTGATGTGTCAACAAAGAGAGCTTAACAGTCAATGACTGAACAGGGGAGAGAATAATAATAGACTCCTTGCCAGCCAGAGGAGGGGTGAGAGAGAGAGGAAGTGGGGATTAGCCATGGGGTGAGAGTCCAGAAGACACCGTGAGAAAAAAGCTTAAGCAGAAAAGGCTATAAAATGCATGCATCTTGGGGATTTTGGCTAGGAGGTAGCCAGATTAGCATAGAAAATTAAAATGGAGTAATACTGCTCAGTTATTGTGCCCTTAAAGCTTCTTAAATAATAACATAGTCCAGTCTCAATTATTTAGGAGCTACCTGGGTAAGAGGAAAACTGTACCACTTATTAAAAATCTACTAACACCATTCAGTTCGCTCAGTTTTCCAAGCAGAGAAATTCAGCCAGAAGCTGAGAGAAGCCAGTTTGAATCAGTCAGCTTGGAGAGTAGTTTGAACCAAAACAGCTGAGTTGAACCAGCCAGCCAGAGTTCAGAAAGAGCTACAAAGACTGAGCTTATTCAGTAGTAAGTCTCAGAGGCTGAAACATTCTAGGCCTAGGTTAGCAGATGAAGGCTGGAAGATGAAGACTGCAAAGTTCTGATTTGTAGAAGATTAGGTTTCATGAAGGCTAGAAACTTCCAGGCTTCAGCCTAGGGATAGAAACATTCTGGGCTCAGCCCAAGCCCTGTATTTGTAAATTCATCCCTTCCTTTAAGGAGATAAACCAACTTTTATAACTTTTACATTATTTAGTTACTCCAACTTTCTTCTGAGTAGTGTTTGTATAGACATCTTATTCCATTTTTGTTTTGTTTTTGAGCCTACTCATATATTTATATTTCAATTGTTTCTTGTAATGAGTATAATAGTTTAGTTGAATTTTAATGTAATCTGATCTCTACATTTTATTTGGAGTGTCTGGCTTAAAGCTGGGAGAGGTCTTCTATTTTTAAGGATTAATGTGATTAGATACTCAACTACAAATTCCTTCTACCCCATTTAATTATGCTACAAAATCTCTTCTATAGCATAAGCTAACATATTCACAGGATCTAAGGACTAGATTTGGCCTCCATAGACTCAGGTGTTTGAATGTTTGGTCTGTGGGGAGTGGCACTAGTAGGAGGTGTGGCCTTATTGGAGGAAATGTGGAAGTGTGGAAGTGGGCTTTGAAGTCTCTATGCGCAAGCTCTTCCTAACGTTGAAGTCCAGTCTCATGGCTGCCTTCATATCAAGATGCAGGACTCTTAGCTCCTTCTCCAGCACCATGGCTGCCTACAGGATGACATGCTTCCCACCTTGATGACAACAGACTGAACCTCTGAAACAGTAAACCCAATTAAATGTTTTTTATAAGAGTTGTCTTGGTCATGGTGTCTTTCACAGCAATACAATTCTAAGTCATGTAGACATATTTGGGACCACTGTTCTGTCTATTCCCACAACAGTGACTGTCCTATCCTCCCTCCCTCTCTTAGGCCAACTACTACTCCATATTATGATTAGTTTGTTCAGAGAAAGTTTGTTTCTTTTTTGCCCATGTAAAAAACAAGGGTTTTCATTAGTTGGATTCACTCCACAAGTCCTCTAGATAAACTTGATGTTAACATCATGTCAGACTAGCAAACATTTTCTTTATTCCATGGGTTATTTTTCTCTTGCTAGGGCTCTTTGATGTTCAATAGTTTAAATGTTTCACAAAGTCAAGTCTGTCTGTTTTGTTTTCTTTTGTTGCCTGTGGCTTTGGTGTTAAAACTAAGAAGTTATTGCTAAACTCAACATCATGAAGAATTTCCCTGTCTCCTTGTTAAGAATTGTATAGCACCAGATCTTATATCTAGGTCTTTGATCCATCCTGAATCATCCTTCTGTTTATGACAGATAAAGTTCAAACTTCATTCTTTCACATGGAAATATCACATTCCAGCCTCATTTGTTACAGACTGCCCTTTCTCCCTCCTCAAATATCTTAGCATCTATGTTATAAGAGTTTATGACACTCTCTATTCTGTTCCATTGGTCTGTGGGTCTATGTATAAGATTGTTTTGATAACTGTAGAGTTCTATAGTAAGTTTTGAAATCAGAACTGTGGACTATGTCAGCTTTGTTGTTTCCCAAGAAATTTGGATTAATTGGAGACTCTTGAAATCAATCGCACAAGAATTTTCAGAAGAGATTTCCTATTTCTTCAACTGTCCCCATTGAAATGTGAAAAGAGATAGCATTACACCATAGATTCTTCTGGGTGCTTTGGATATCTTAACAATAGTCAGTCTAAAAAAATGATTCTTTAACAATTAAGTAGAATTAATTTTTTATAATTTTTTATTATGTCATTTTCTCCCTTTCCCTTTTCTCCCTATAACTACTCCCATGTTTCCTCTCAAATTCATGGCCTCTTTCTCTTTAGTTGCTGGTGGTGGTGGTGGTGGTGGTGGTGGTGGTGGCAGTGTGTGTACGTGTGTTCTTAAATACAAAGATATAACCTGCTCAATCCATATAATGTTCCTCGTGTGTACATGATCTCAGGATTGATCATTTGTTATTAGACCCCTATTGTGGAGGTTCTTCTCTGGGGAAGAGCGTTTCTCCCACTCTCCCCGGTTGTCCAAAGTTCTTTGTCTACAGTTGAGGCCCAGAGAACGTTTCCTCTTCCTTGTTGGCATGTCGGTTGGTGTCTTGGTTGTTCAGGTCATGTTTAGGCAGCCATGTTGCTGAGACTTCATGGGCATGGTCTCTCTGGAGTTTCTAAAGACAAAATTTCACAGCCAACTCCTTGTTTCTCTGACTCTTACAGTCCTTCCACCTCTTTCAACGATCCCTGAGCCTTGGGGGCAGGAATTGTGGTATAGATGCGGCTAGATACCAGTCTCTTATCTCTACATCTTTATGACTTTTAGTTTTCTGTAATGGTCTCCTTGGTAGAGTTTATTAATGAAACTACTAGGTCTGGACTACTCACTGGATGATTTTAAATTACTAACTGTATCTTTGTTACAAATTTAGTCAGATCTTTGATGTTGTTTAGTGCATTAGTTTAATCCAAGTTACCTAATTGTCCAGTTTCATTAGTCTGTCTAGTTTTATAGCATGTCATTTTTTAACATACAGTTTTCCATAGTTTTCATTCACAATATCTTCTCTTCCCTGTGGCTGGTAGTAATATTCTCTCTTTGGTTTCTGGCTTTGGTAGTTTAATTCTTCATTCCAGGCCAGTCTAACTAAATGTTTGCCAATTTAGTTGACCTTTTCAAAGCCATTTATTGTTTTTCACCCAGTTTCCCACTATTTATGTATTTCTTCTTTGCTTTTGTTTTCCTCATCTTCTTGCTTTGTGCTTTCTTTGCTCTTCTCCAGAAGCTTCTTGTAGTAAAAATCAAGGACAGTCACTTTAGAAATTTTTCCCCTCTTCTTTAAATGGTAGAATTAAATCACTTTCACCCCACGTTAGCTGAATGTCATAGATTCTAGAATTTTCAAACTTTTATTGTCATTTATTTCAAAATATTTTGTAGTCTCCTTTGCCATTTGTTCTTTGGCCCATTGTTATGTTATTTTGTTTGTTTGTTTGTTTGTTTGTTTGTTGGAGTAGGGTCTCATTGTGGAGCCCAGGCTGGCCTCTAATTTATGGCCATCATCCTGTGTCAGCAGCAGGCTTCTAGTATACCAGGCATGTGCCACCATGTCTATCCTGGCCCGTTGTTTATTTAGTAACTTTTTACTGGAGACTCTGATCTCAGGTGTTGTTCTTAGATAATTTTGGTGTTACTTCTTCACAAAAAAGAGTTCGTAGTTAGCCAAGGAGAGCGGGGCCCCAAAGTAGCAGTTCTGAGAAGTCCTTGCTGGAGGCTAGGAACGCTATAAGATAACTATTTCTTTATCTGGACCTCTGCCTTCAGTCTGGGTACCATTCAGGGACTGAGACTGAAAGGAGGCAGCTGGACACTGGACAGCTAACTGGCCTGACAAGCCCAGTCCCCTCTACATCCCAGTTTCCAGCACAAACCTCTGAAAGGTCCCCAGACTGGCAGTTTTCCGGTACTCCTTGGAACCCTTCCTACCAGGAAAGAGCTTTGCTCTCTCTACCACCTTTCTTTTACCCCTCCCCATAAGAAGATACTTCTGAAAGTCATGAACAATAAAAGCCTGCTATATTTTTTATGCATTTGTGCAATACCTACATTTCCTCGTTGGTTTTCTTTTCTTTTATTCAAAACATAAACTCATCTATTCCAAACCAGCTTAAGCCTGCCATGTAGCCAAGGATGCCCCGGAACTTCTGATCCTCTTGTATCTAACTCCCAAGTGCTGGGATCATAGGTGTGTTCTCCCACACTTCGTTTATCTGATGACGGTGAGGACTGAACCCAGGATTTCATGCACGCTAGACAAGCACTCTACCAACTGAGCTCTATCCTAGCCCCTTGTGCTGCTTCGTATTCCCTGCCTTGTGCCACGGAGCTACACCACCAACCCTTGGTTTTGAACGAGTCCTCGTGGCTAAAGACGTACTTTGTTGGTATGAAGTCACTTTGGTTTAGTGAGCCTTATTTTATGACCTACCATTGATGTAGTCTAGAGGGTATTGCGCGTGTGCTCAGGAAAGTGGGATTCCTCTGCTGTGGGGTGGACTGTTCTTCAGACATCAGTGGACCTGCACGACGTACATGTGGCTCATGTCTTCTGTCTCCTTGCTGATCCTCTTCCCAGTTACTTTCTCCATTACTTAGGGTAGGACATGGAGGCCTACTGTTGTTGAACTCTCTGTTTCTTGAGGTTTGTTAGCTTTTCACTCATGTATTTTGATGCTCAGTTCAGATATGCTAGTAATCGTTATGTGTTCGGATGTTGGATGTTGTTTTTCTTGAGTGCTGAGATTAAGACGTCCGCATCCAGCATGGGGTGTAGGTCTGGGCTCACAAGCTTCCACCCTGGCTGAGGTTTCACCCTGAAGTGAGGAGCAATCGGTTTTCTCTAGGGGTTTGGTTGGTCCCTGGTGAGTCAATCATGCTCCAGAGGATGGCCCCATACTGTGCTTATACCGGGGACAAAATTTGGATTAAATGAGCATGAAGTGGGGAAGAGGGATGGATCCAGAAGGATTGAAGGGATTAAGAAGCCTCAAAATACATTGTGTGCATATATTAAATTCTCAGCGGAGCAATGAAAAGTATATGGAAATTGTTGGCTGATATCTCAGTATTTCGTCTCTCTTGGTTATTGTTCGAATGATGCCAAGGTTTCATCTCATCATCTCGCCTTCAATTTCATTCGTATCTTCACATCTAAAATTTGTTCTTAGCAGGGTATATTTTGCTAGCCCTTGAGAGTCTCCGAGACAGGAGTCAAGCCTAAAATACATGGTAAGACCATCTTTTTAAAAGGAAATATTTTAAAGTGGTCTTGGAAACACATAGCTGGGCCATTTCTTTTTAAATTATTTTGCCAATATCTGTCTCCTACGTGGAACATTTCATCTGTTCTTACACTGAGATGTAATTGCTGGTGAGTTATTGCTATCTGCCTAATCTTGTCTTTGTATCTTCATCTTTGTGTGGGCATGCATGTGAGTGAGGGCACCTGTGTGCCACAACATGTGTGTGGCGGTCAGTTTTCACCTTCCACCTTGATTAAGACAAGGTCTCTTACTGCTCATCTCTATGTTGACCAGGTTGGCTGGCCTGTGGTGTCTCCTGTCTCCGCTTCCTGTCTTACCACTGAAGCAGTAGGATCACTATATCTCTCCTGTGTGGGTTCTAGAGATCTGAATTCATGTCTTCATGCTCACACAGCACAATTTTACTGACTGAGCCAACTACCCAGACCTGCATCTGCCTAAGTTTAATTTTTCACCATTCCCAAATGTGTGGGGTTTTTTTTTAAGTCTCTGCCACCATATTAATTACTTTCTTCTTAACATTAAACTCGCTATTGACCTTGTATATTGTATTTTTCGTCAGAGACATGCCAGTTTTCAGGTCTAGAAGACTGATTTGTGCCTTTAAGAAACACATTTATATAATGCATGGTGGCACATGCCTTTAATCCCAGCATTCAGAAGGCTAGCAAGAGAATTTGTGAGTTCAAGGTCAGCCTGGTCTACAAGGCAATTTCCTGGCCAGCTAGGACTAAGGAGAAACACTCTGTCACAGTAAAATAAATAAAATTAAAAAATAAAAAAAATGCACAGTCTAAACTCACAGAGAAGGCCTAGTTAGAATGACTTAATGTTTTTGACACTCAGATATTTGTATTGGTTCTGATTTGGTTTTGGTTGATGAATCTTCGCCATGAGTCAGATTTTCTCCATTTTTTTTTATATGCTAGATGGTGCCAATGTTCCCTTAGTGGGGACTGAATATTATCCTATTTAACATATTTTAGGTTTGTTCTAGAACACAATTAAGTTCTCTGAAAATAGTTTGATCATCTTAAAACTGTTTATTAGGTAGAATCAGTAGAATATTTCATCTGGAGCTGATTATTCTCATTGCCTTGCATCTGCCCCTAGGCCATGGATACAAGACATTCTGCTCTGACTTAGAAGGGACAGATGTCATTCCTGGAGATCTGCGAAGGCTAGCACTGCTCCTTCTAATATTTTTTTTTAATTTTCCATTTTTTCCCCCTTTGTGCTGCTCGAACTCAAACCCAGAGTCTTAGGAAAGCCAGGTATGTGCTCTGACACCTACTCGTGTTTTCCCAATTTTAAGCAGTTTTCTTGCTTTAAATGTCTACACATCCCTGTCCTCATGGCGTATAATAGACCAAGGACGCCATCTCTTCTTGCTGTAAATAAGAAGACACTTGCAGCAGCATCCTCTAGATGCAACTCTGTTCTCTGGTGTTCCTAGGAGCTCTAGCTTCCTCCACCTCTCCAGACTCTCAATTCCAACTGCCAACTTGGGGGGGTCTGCTTCCTTCTATCTGGGCCCCATCTTATTACACCGCAATCTAAAACTTGATTCAAGGCAGTACGCTGTGGTCAGCAAAGGGACACTCACCCATTTGTCTCTCGTCTCTCAGGAGATCCCTGTCATCTAAGGTCCTTAGTAGGGTTATTTCATGCACTTTGTCTTTTTTCTTTTCCTGGTTGTTTCGCACAGGAGGGTAAATATATAACAAGTCATGATGGGGCAGGACAAAGGTCTCACAGCTTCAACATGTGGAAACCCACATGATGTGAGGAATCAGGCATTGACAACAGGCCAAGTACCAGACAGAAAGATGATGGACAACCAGAGATACAGCAGCTTGTAGAGAAGATCTACTCACACAGGCTGAGAGATTTGCCTCTCGGCTCCATAAAGTTAAAGAGACTGAGGTGGACCTAAATATAATCCCAAAACAGTTACATAGACCTTAAAAGAGGCTGATACTGAAGGACCAGCCTGGACTGATTTCATGCCCAGAAACCAAGCAAGCACTTTATTTTCCTCCTCGTTCACGGCCTGTTAATCCAGAATCTGTGACAAGGATTACCTTGTCCTAGGGAGCTAACTGGACCAGCTTGAAGACAGGAAATGCTGGCTCTGTCTGACTCAACTTCCCGCCCACTACCTGGACTCTTTTTCGGGGGTAAGCATCAGCATGCCCTCATGATGCTGATTTCTTTTCGTGGTTAAGATGATGCCAGCTAGCTGTGGGGAGAGCTGATTCCTAAGTAGAATAGCTCTCTGAGGAGGGCAGAGTGCAGCTGGATCTGCAATCAATAGCAAATTGTCTTTGCCCTAAGGAATTCTGAAATGTCACTGCTTAGTCACCATAGGGGAGACAACACATATGTCTTCAGTGTGATTCTGCTTTTCTTTACGGTAGCAGATTACTTTTTTAATGAAATAACTTTCTCATGTCTACAGTGAACATTGATTTTTAACTTAAATGTGTAGATGTCCACTCATTTTGATGTGAAGCAAGAGTTGTTACTGCCTTTGGTTTGATTGTTTTGTTTATTTGTTTTTGTTTTTTTTTTTTACTCCAGTCTGTTTTTATTTAAGGTATAGGAACTCCCTATGTAGTCCAGGCTGGCCTCAAACTCAGAGACCTTCTGCTCTCAGTCTTCCAAGCTCTGGCATTACAAGATGTGTCAGCTGCCAAGAACAATGATAACCTAGTTCATGCTAAGTTCTCTGGAGATCCAGAAGTCTAACGTAAATTATGTGATACCTAGAGCATGTATTCTAGGATTCCTAAAAAGCTAGCTTTCTGTTCCTTCACACTCAGAGCACTAATGTCTCTAGTGCTGTGGAAGCGCCATGCTGAATTCTTCCACCCCCTTTCAACAAGTGGGAAAGAACAGGAAGTGACGTGAACGGCATTGGCCAGCATCAAGGCAAATCTGAGGCTGTAAGGGCATCAGACTTGGTTGAAAAGAAAGAAGAAAGTAAAAGCCACTGTTTGACAGTGGGACCGATGTGCCCGGTGCCTAGGTAACAGAGCTGTAACTTTCCTGCTTTGCCCTCCAAGTCACTCACCATGGCTCTCCCTGCAATACATCCTCTACGACGCTCTTCCGCTTCGCTGTCTGCTCGAAACACAGGTAGGGAAAACAGAACGTACCTAAAACCCAGTCTAGTTGAAGAAATTGAAGCCTGGTGTGTGAATTAAATCTCTCGGTGTTAACTGAATGAAGAGTGTTAGTCCCGTGTCTTTGTTCTGCGCCCTTTGCTTTGAAAATGACCTTCATTTATCATTTATTCAGACTTACTGGGAATGGAGTTTAGTGACATCTTCCCTTAGTTGAACAACGTGGACTCCCAATCTCTGTACTCCCAATGTCTCATACACTGGATCTGATCTCAATACTCCCAACCTTTGTACTCCTGATCTCTGTACTCCAAATATCTGTATTGGGATCGTCATACTCTGGATCTCCGTACTCCTGATCTCCGTTGTCTGTATCTCGGTGCTCCTGCTCTCTGTATTCTGGATCTCAGTGCTCCTGCCCTCGGTACTCTGGATCTTGGTACTCCTGCTCTCGGTACTCTAGATCTCCCTACTCCTGCACTCTGTATTCTGGATCTCCGTCCTCCTGCACTCTGTATTCTGGATCTCTGTCCTCCTGCACTCTGTATTCTGGATCTCCGTCCTCTTGCTCTCTGTACTCGGCATCTCTGTTATCTGAATCTCCGTAATCTGGATCTCAGTACCCCTGCTCTCTGTACTCCCAATCTCTGTAATCCTGACCTCAGGTTGGCACTGTTATGGGAAGGGTGCCACAAAAATACGTATAATATTCTAATAACTACTCATTACAAAGATAATCTAATCTTTTTAAGGCTTAGAAATTATTTGACATAATAAATACCATAGGATCATTAACTTATCTGGTTAAATTTATTTATGAAAGGGCATGGTGGCTCAGACTTAAAAATCTCAACTAGAAAAGTGGAGGCAGGGGGACTGCCTGGAATATCAAGTCAGCTTGGGCTAAAAAGCACAAGTGGTTACAAAAACTAAACAACAAAATATGTTTATTCATGATGCTCAACAACATCTGACCCAAAAGGGGAAAGATTACTGAATAAGAACTCAGTAAAATACAAGTAACATAGTGCTATTAGTGCTACTTAGAAAACTAATTTAGAAAGTGGGCATGGGAGCTTTATGCTGTCCCCCAGAGCTCCACTCTCTGCCGTCCTTCACCAGGCCTGCAGCCTCAGGAACACCCAGGTTAGACCATCGCCCCTGACCCTCAACCCCAATACCCGGCCTTCCAGTGTCCCCTCAGGCACACCCAGCTGCACTGAGATGTGCACTGGCCCCTGAGTTCCCTTATTCAGCCCAAGGATGCCCAGTGTTAGCCTGTTGCACCAGGAACATCCAGGTTAGGCCCGCCTTCCTGATATCTGCTGCACAAAGAACATCGGGGACTACCAGATGGCTAAAGGCCATATGAACGCAATCAACAAAAGCCAGAACGATATGGCACCTTTAGTTCATGGCTATCTTGCTACAGCAAGCTCTGGATATCCTAACACAAGTGAAGCCCAGTAAGATGATCTTAAATCCAATCTTATAAAGGGGATAGCGGTCTTCAAAGTGGAAATGAGTAAAATCCTTAAAGAAATACAGCAAAACACAATTGAACAGGTAGAGGCTTTTAAAAAGGAAATGAATAAATTAAACAGGTGAAGGAAACAAACGAATTAAATTGTATAAGACCTGAAAGTAGAAAGAGAAGCAATAAAGAAAATACAAACTGAGTCAGCTCTGGGGATGGAAAACCTAGGAGAGAGAACAGGAACAACAGATGAGAGTATCACACAAGACATCTAGGAAATGCAGGATACCAGGAAAAGACCTAACCTAAAAACAATAGGAAGGTGAAGAAGGTGAAAAAGAATCCCAGCTCCAAGGATCAGAAAGAGATGCCTATGAACAGAACTCCAATTAGATTGGAGCAGAAATAAACCCTCTCACCATGTAATAATCAAAACATTAAATCTACAGAACAAAGAAAGAATACTAAAAGCTGCAAGGGGAAAAGGCCAGGTAACATACAAAGGCAGAACTATCAGAATTACACCTAACTTCTCACAAAAGACTCTAAAAGCTGGAAAGCCTGGACAGGTGTCTTGCAGCCTCTAAGAAACCACAGATTGCAACCTGGCCTACTATACCCAACAAAACTCTCAATTACCATAGATGAGAAAACAAGATATTCCAAGACAAAACCAAATTTAAACAATATCTATGTACAAATCCAACCCTACAAAAATACTAGAAGAAAACTCCAACCCAAGAGGTTAACTACACCCAAAACACACACACACACACACACACACACACACACACACACACACACACACAGAGTAAATAAATAATTTCAAACTAGCAAAAACAAAATAAGGGAAACACACACACACACACACACACACACACACACACACAAACACAACCAACATCAAAATAGCAGGAATTAACAATCAATGGTCATTAATATCTTTCATACCAATAGACTTAATTCCCCAATAAAAGACACAGACTAACAGAATAATGTGAAAAAAGAATCCATCATTCTGCTCCATACAAGAAACACACCTCACAGATAAAGGTAGATATTACCTCAGAGTAAGGGGCTGGAAATTTTTTTTCCAAGCCATCAGACCCAAGAAGCAAGCTGTAGTAGCCATTCTAATATTTAATAAAATAGACTTTCAACCAAAATTAATCAAAAGAGACCTGGAAGGACACTTCATACTCATCAAAGGAAAAATCTAACAAGATGATGTTACAATTCGAACATCTATGCCCCAAATCCAAGGTCACGAATATTTGTAAAAGAAACACTACTAAAGTTTAATTTGCACATCAAACCCATACACATTAATTGTGGAAGACTTCAATACCCCACTCTCACCAATGGACAGATCATCAATCAGATAGAAACAACGAATCTACTAAACCAAGAGCTGGTTCTTTGAGAAAATCAACAAGATAGACAAACCAATAGCTAAACTGACCAAAAGGCAGATAGGTTTCTAAATTGACAAAATCAGAAATGAAAGGGGGGACAAAACAACAGACACTGAGGAAATTCAAAGAATCATTCGGTCTTACTTCAAAAGCCTGTACTCCACAAAATTAGAAAATCTAAATGAAATAGACAATGGAAAGGATATTCTTTTGTGTTTGGGAAAAATGTTCCATTTTCTTGATAGATACAACTTACCAAAGTTAAATAAAGATTAGATAAACAATTTAAATAGTTGTATAACCCCTAAAAAAATAAAGTCATTAAAACCCTCCAATCAAAAAGAGCCTAGGACCAGATGGTTTTAGTACAGAATTCTACCAGACTTTCAAAAAAGAGTTAATACCAATACTGCTCAAAATATTTCACAAAATAGAAACTGAAATAACATTGCCAAACCCATTCTATGGGGCCACAGTCACCATGATGTCTGATGTCTAGAACACACACACACACACACACACACACACACACACAAAGAATTTCAGACAAATTTGTCTTACGAACATTGATGCAAAAGTACTCAATAAACTACTTGCAACCCAAATCAAAAACCACATCAAATAAAGCATCCACCATGATCAGTAGGCTTCATCCCAGAGATGCAAGGACCATTATATATACAAAAATTTATCAACATAATCCACCAAATAAGCAAACTGAAAGAAAAACATCATCTTATTAGATGCTGGAAAAGCCTTTGACAAAATCCAAGTTAATAGTCTTACAGAGATCAAGGAGAAATGATGCATAATCTAACATAATAAAAGCAATATACAGCAAGCCAATAGCCAACATCAAATTAAATGAAAAGAATGTCAATAAAAAAAGGGATACAACAAGACTGCCCACTTTCTCCCTTTCTAGCCAACATAGCACTTGAAGTTCTTGCTAGAACAACAAAAAAAAAACTAAAGGAGGTCAAGGGGATATGAATTGGAAAAGAAGAAGTCAAAGTATCGCCATTTGAAGATGACATGAAAGTGTACGTAAGTGACCCCAAAAATTCTACTAGAGAACTCCTAAAGCTGATAAACACCTTCAGCAAAGTGGCTGGATACAAAATTAACTCAAAGAAATCAGTAGCCCTCCTTTATACAAATGATAATCAGGCTGAGAAAGAAATTAGGGAAACAACACCCCTTTAATACACACAAATAACATGAAGTATCTTGGTGTGACTCTAACCAAGCAAGTGAAAGATCTGTATGATAAGAACTTCAAGTCTCTGAAGAAAGAAATCAAGGAAGACCTCAGAAGATGAGAAGATCTCCCCTGCTCATGGATCAGTAAGATTAACATAGTGAAAATGTCAATCTACAGATTGAATAAATTCCCATCAAAATTCTAACATACAGAATTTGAAACAGCAATTCTCAAACTTAATATGGAAAAATAAAACAACCATAAAAAAACAACAACAACGAACAAAAGCAAAACAAAACAAAGCGAGATAGCTAAAACAATTCTGTGCAGCAAAAACTGTCTTCTGGAGAAATCACCAGCCCTGATTTCAAGCTACGCTACAGAGCAATAAAAACTGCATGGTATTGGTATAGAAACAAACAGGTTGATCCATAAAATAGAATCAAAGATCCAGACATAAACTCACACACCTATGCACACTTAAAATCTGAAAAGAAGACAAAACCATGCAATGGAAAAATGAAAGCACCTTCAACAAATGGTGCTGGTCTAATGGGATGTCTGCACGTACAAGAATGCAAATAGACCCATAGCTATCACCCTGCACAAAACTCAAGTCCAAGTGGATCAAGAACCTCAATATAAAAACAGACACACTAAATCTAGTAGAAAAAAGTGGGGACCTGCCTTGAACACATTGACACATTGACAAATTTCTGCACAAAACACCAACAGCCCAGGCACTAAGATCAACAATTAATAAATGAGACCTCGTGAAACTGGGAAGCTTCTGTAAGGCAAATGATACTGTCAGTAGGACAAAATGGCAGCCTATAGATAGGGAAAGAAACACTACATCAAAGGACCAATATCCAAAATATATAAAGAGCTCGAGAAATTAGACACCAGCAAACCAAATAACCCAATTAAAATGGGGTACAGAGCTAAATAGAAAATTCTCAACAAAGGAACTTCTAACACCTGAGAAGCACTTAAGGAAATATTTGATGACCTTAGTCATCATGGAAATACAAATCGAAAGGACTCTGAAATGCCATCTTACATCCAACAGAATGACTAAGATCAAAAGCTCAAGTGACAGCACATGCTGGCGAGGATATGGCGCAAGGGGAACACTCCTCCATCTCTGGGGTGAGCACAAACTTGTACAGCCACTTTGGAAATCAATTTGTCAGTTTCTCAGAAAACGGGAGATAGTTCTACCCCAAGACCCAGCTATACCACTCCTGTGTATATACCCCAAAGGATATTTGCTCAACTAAGTTCATAGCAGCCCCAAACTGGAAACAACCATGATGTCCTTCAACCGAAAAAAATAGATAAAGAAAATGTGGTTCATCTACACAATGGAATACTGTTTAGCTATTAAAAACAAAGGCATCATGAATTTTGTAGGCAAATGGATGGAACTAGAAAATATCATTCTGAGTGAGGTAAGCCAGACCCAGAAAGACATATACAGTATGTACTCACAAATTGGATATCAATCCAATAATCAATAAAGTACAGGATAATGGCAGACTCAGAGAAACTAATAAGTAATAAGGAGGGCCCAAGGCAGGATTCATAAATCTCACTCAGAGGGGGAAAATAGTCATTGGAGGTAAATGGAAAGAATAACGGTGGGAGAGAAGATGAGGGGGAGGGGATGGGGATCAGGTGTAGAGAGAAGGGGTTTGGGGGAGGCGTGGGAGTGAAATTGGTAATCGGTGGGTGGCATCTTTGGGACTACCTGGAGACGTGGGACACAGAAGGCTCTGGGAGCCTACAGGGGTGACCCTAGGTGAGATCCCTCCTGGCCAGGTATATGAAGACTGAAGTAGCCTCCTCCTGTGGCGAGGTTGGACTTCTAGTAGAGAGAGGGGCATATCAACCTACCCACAAAACCCAAATTTGTCTGGCCTACAAGATACACAGGGATAAAGAAGGAGTGGAGAATGAAATAATGGCCAACCAATGACTGCTCCAACTTGAGACCCATTCCACGGGAGAGAGCCAACCCCTGACGTTACGAATGGTACTCTGCTACGTGAGCAGACAGGAACTTAGCATAACTGTCTCCTGAGAGTCCTCACCCAGCAGCAGATGGAAATAGAGGAAGAGACCCACACAAAGCAGCAGGCAGAGCTTCTTCTATCTTGTGGTAGAATTGGGGATAGAACTGAGCAGGCAAGAGGGGTTAAGGACACCACGAGAAGACCTACAGAGTCAACTAACCTAGGTCTGCGGAGGCTCACAGGGACTGAACCACCTTCCGATGAGCATTCAGGGACTGGACTTAGGCGCCCTACACATTTGTAGTTGATGTGCAGCTTGGCCTTCATGTGGGTCTCCTAACAGTTGGAGCAGAGCTGTTTCTGACTCTGGTGCCTACCATTGGATCCCCTTCCCCTAACTGGACTGTTTAGTTGGGCCTCAGTGGGAGAGGATGTTCTTAGTCTTGCTGGGACGAGATGTCCCAAGGCAGGCTGGCACTAAAGGAGCATTCTCTTTCTGTGAGAAGGGGAGGGGATAATGCGGAAAGGAAACTGTCAGAGTGGTACTGGGAGGAGAGGGGGGAGGAAGCTGTGATCAGAATGTAAATTGAATGAACAAATGAATGAATGAATGAATGAATGAATGAGAAAGAGGACATAATGTCACATACCAGTAATCTCAGTGCTTGAGAGGCAGAAACAGGACGATATTGAGTTCAAGAGCAGCCTGACGTGTGTGTGTGTGTGTGTGTGTGTGTGTGTGTGTGTGTGTGTGTGTGTGTGTGTATAAAATCATGGGGTTCAGAAAAAAGGATGTGTACCCCCAGACATGTAACATATAAGCTGGTGATCAAGGCTAAGTCACTTGTACAACTCTTGATCTTAATTTTTCATGATGCATAAAGTGAAACTCGGTTAAGAAAAGGTTGTGAGGGTCAAATCAAACAATGCAAAAGAGACTGTTGCAGTTCAAAAGTCAGAGACTCTGTATACCAACGTAGCAGGGGACTAGCTATATGTTTTGCATGCCTGGCATCTAACAGTGCCTGGCACATGGTAAGCTCCCAATAGACATTAGCTAAATCCACGTTTTAAAAAAACAAAGATGATTATAGGGGAAATATTTATGAAGGGATAAAGCCAACTGTATTAATAGAGCAGATGGGGCTACAAAAGTTGTATCCCTTTCTGAATGAGAACGATTGGCATCGCTCCCTTCTCAAACAAAGGTAATAGAAGCGAAGAAAGGGTGGTCCAATTGGCCAGTCCGAAATGCCGTTCTTTCTGGTCCACTGTTCCAGTCTCCCTCACCTCTCAGACCTGCTGCTGGTTCTTTTTAAAGAGTGTCATCGCACATTGATACTTTGATTTCAGAATCATCATTAAGTTTTTACATCACGTGCTCCACTTAACACTTAACACGTATGTCTTCTCTTTGGTTATTAAAAAACAGTACTGCCTTTCATTTATAGCTAACCCAGGATTCTTTCTTCTGCTAGCCCTCTCTGACATCTACAGTGAGCAGGGAGAAAGTCAGCAGACTGAGGGGACAGCTTAAGAAGATGGTCAGTAAAGATTCCTTTTGACTTCAAGTTCTAAATTATTACAGCCAAATGTCTTGAGATTAGGGGTCTTTTACAATTGTGTTTATCCAAAGATTGTCCTTTTTCAGTCTTAGAGCCATGTGTCATCATACGGGAATTTCATAAAAATGTTCCTCTCTGGCATACAGAGCAGATTTTGTAGGCCTCTGGGGAAGAGATGCGTGTCTAAATGTCAACTAAAAAAAAAAAAAAACCACCCTGCCTCAGTAGGTTGCATGTTCTTAGTGTTTGGCTGAACACTGCAAAGCATGTGCCTTGCAACACCCAAACAAAATTAAATGTGCTTAGTCTAGACCATCGCCTTCCACTTAATAAGTTTCGGCTCATTGGCAGCCCCTTCTCTCCTCCAGTTCCAGTCCGTACAGATTAGGCAAACTGGTCAGATTAAAAACCTACCTAATTTCTGCAGGGACAAACAGAAACAGTTCTGCTTGGACTGGAGAGTTGGCTCAGTGGTTAAGAGCACTCACTGCTCTAGCAGAGGACCTTGGTTCACTTCCCAGAACCCACATGGTGGCTCACAACCATCTGTAAGTCAAATTCCAAGTCCTCTTCTGACTGGTGGACACCAGGCACACACATGGTCCCTGTATATACATATAGGCAAACATGTTATACACATCAAAGGACTCTTTAACAGAGTTCTGCTTGCAAAGAACAATGTGGTAATAACTCTTCGGGCCTTGAAGGTTACAGAAGACTAATGAGATAATGTCTAAAATGTGTTTGACTTGCATGTGTGAAAAGGCTCCGTGGAGACAGGAAGTAGGAGAATGCAAGAACCCTTTGTGTCAGAAGATTCTCTGTCTCCTGAAGAGCGTAGGAAATAAACTCCTTACAAACGTAGAGGTGGGAATTCTTGGTGACAACCCCCAGCCAAGATGGGTTGAAAAAGTTTGTTGTTATTCCCATCATAACAGATCTGAATCTTAGCTTCAGATGAAAGATTTCCCAAGAAAATGCCAACACAGAACCAAGACGATTAGGTAATGCATTCACATTAGGACAAACTTCAATGTCAAGTTCAGCTCTTGGTCAATCTTGTTTGCATAAAAAGCAGTGTTCCTTGCCCCTTCCAACACTCCGAAGGCAACCCTGTGGCATTCCCTTGCTATCCTAAATGATTAATAATTTAGGTTATTTAATTGAATAATTAAATAAATTAAGTAGTTAAGATAATTAAATAAGTTAGAATAATTAAATAACAAATAATTAAAAATTAAAAAAAAATCACAAAGCGCATTCTCTTTGGAGTATCCAAGCCGTCAAAGTGTATTTAAAAGGCAATCTTATCAACAGTGACCACATGGTGGATTTTCAAAACTTGAGAGCTCAATTCTATGACATGCAAACATTTATCTTGCTTCTTCATGCAAATTCTTTCTTTTAACAGTATATATATAAAAAACCCTATTTCTTCCTGCATCATCTCTTACACTTAACAATTATACATAAGAAAATTGACCTTTCATAAACCCTACAAAATTGGAGAACAAGACACAGAAGTTAGTCAAGAATTTTTGTTATGGGGATGTCAAAACTATTAGGCATAATCTCTTCTCACAAATGCCTGTTGGCCACTAACTCTCCCATTTGTTGGTTCAAAGTCAGCATCATTTCATGTCATAGAACTTTGCTTGATGACATGACTTTCACTGAATCTTAAACATTTTCTGGAATAATCAAGTGGCAGAATTTGTTTTAAGAAAAAAAAAACCCAAATGCCAAAGGTGGTAAGAGCTTTCCTATATATTACCTAATTAAGCCCTTTTCACACAGGTGACTTTCGTCGACAAATTGTACTGGCTGGTTTTGTGTGTCAACTTGACACAAGCTGGAGTTATCACAGAGAAAGGAGCCTCCCTTGAGGAAATGTCTCCATGAGATCGAGCTGTAAGGCATTTTCTCAATTAGTGATCAAGGGGGGAGGGCCCAGCCCATTGTGGGTGGTGCCGTCCCTGGGCTGGTGGTCCTGGGTTCTATAAGAGAGCAAGCTGAGCAAGCCAGGGGAAGCAAGCCAGTAAGAAGCATCCCTCCATGGCCTCTGCATCAGCTCCTGCTTCCTGCCCTGCTTGAGTTCCAGTCCTGACTTCCGTTGGTGATGAACAGCCATGTGGAAGTGTGAGCTGAATAAACCCTTTCCTCCCCAACTTGCTTCTTGGTCGTGATGTTTGTGCAGGAATAGAAACCCTGACTACGACACAAATATTATGACAACTGATGGACAAAATCTGTTCTTGACCTTTTCAGGTACAAAGAAAACCATTTTCCTTGTAAGAACCTATATTCCAGCAGCAAGCTTCCCAACAAAGAAGGGAAATCACTTGAGGGAGAAAGTGTGTTTATAAACATGGTCCTCAGGTCCCACCTCAGATTTACTGAGTGGATTCCAGAAATGGAACTCTTGGATCTAAATTTAAATTTTAAATATAACTTTAAAGCATCTCGTGTAATTCTATAGGTAATAATATTTGAGAACCACGGCTCTGGTTGTCTGAGAGACATGCACAAAAACATGTCAGGGAAAAAAATATCAATTGGGGAGATTGTCTTTTAGAGACACAGGAAAAAAAAGAGAAGAAAGAGCAAGTGTATCTAGCCAAAGCCCACACTGGGTAACTGAGAGCTGGAGACCCTCTTTACCTCCTGATCCCTATTGTCTAGAAGTGGAGGCAGCTTAATGTAGCCTTGGCTAGTGTTTTTCTCCTAGAGTACGTGAGATATTCAAGGTCAGAAATATGATGCACGGTGTGTGCGTAGCACAATAAACATTTGACTAAGGGTGGGGTGAGAACTGTTTTCTGATAAAAAAAATAATTCATCAGAAAAATACAATTCTGAGAATCATATAAAACAAAACCAAAGGGAAACTGTCCCGGTCTAGCTCCTAATATTAGATCTGCCATTTCTTTGTTCCCACAGGAATTAATTGTGTATCAATTTAATATAGTTGGAGGGTTTTTTTTATTACTTATACCTTTGGGTTTGAGATTTCGGCTTTCTGACCTGAGAATGCTTTATGTATGTATATAATGTGCTGTTTCCAAAATGTGCAGTTTACAAAACTGCAAAGACTCGATGACTCATTAATGAGTTTGTTGACCGTTAATCATTTATTCAAGTCTCTGTGTGGAGGCTCAGCTTGCTCATCTGTAAAATGGGTGCCAGACTGTATTTCATTAAACCAAAATGTGCAAGGCCTTGCAAGAACTTTCGGAAATAAATGGGATTATCGAGCCACTGAAGAGGCTAGGGAGAAAAATAAATGACTAGGTTCTGGGACCAATTCTACACGTGCCGAAGGGGTAGATGGGGTATCTAAGGGAGTATCTAAAGGAGCAGAGGACTTTACAGTGAAAACGTTGTTCCATGCATACTACGTACATTGAGTCTACACTGGCTACGGATCATAAGGGAGGGTTTACCTGAAGCAATGAAGGCTTCGTGATGGGAGAGCAACTAGAGAAGAAGCCAAGGCCTCTGGATTGGTTAATGCTGCAAGGAGCATTCGCTGGTACCTAGGCAGTCAGAGCAGCTCTGAGCGAAGCTTTAGATGTACAATCAAGAACAGAAAAATGGCCTTTCATTCTTTGGGGCCTACATCTTGTTACCGAATAACATCCCACACCATTTGTCTTTTCTCACATCCCCTGGCCTTTTGTAATCAAATGTAGGACACCTCCGAAGTTTTCTCTTATCAATCTGTCTTCCCAGTCTGGGCTTTTTCCACTCATCCACGGTGCTTCCCACACTAGCGTCTAACTGAGGTTTATGTGGGAGAATCGTATGGGATAATTTTTGTAAAAGTGCTCCGTAAGCTGTAAAGCACTGTACAGATGAAGTGGATTATTATGAGTCTTTTATGAAACTCAGCCACAAAGATGCAAGGTGACCCAGAAAAGGAGAAAAAGAAGAGGGTAAAGAAGAAGAGGGGGAGGAATAAGAACAACGACGACAGCAACAACAGTAACAATAAGAAAACAGGGTAGGCAAATTTGAAACCCATCTACAGTGCTGGAACATAATCTTACATACGAAGTCAGTAGATTCTCATAGGTACTGGGGGAGTGAAGAAAAACTCAAAAAAAGTAGTTTATACCTCTGCCATATCAGCAAGGAGGAAGGCCAGGCACTTAGAAGTCAAGGATGGCTTCATCTTCCCAAACACGATCAGAATGCACCCAGGAACTTGAAAGTCACTTGACAGGAACAAACACTAACTACATCTAATAGGGTATCCCCGCCACCGCTGCCACCGCCACCACTGCCACCGCCGCCCTGCCCCATGCCAGTACACAGTGAAAACGGGTTGATCCTTACCTTCGGTCCATCAAACGCAGTCTTGTACAAACAGCAGAACTAACAGTGGGTTTTTTCTTTCCCTGAATCTGGTTCATGGTGGATCGGTGCACCTGTCCCCAGCCACCTCTGGAGGAAGCAAGGTCCACAGAACGTTGAGCGCCTGAGAGCTCTGTTTTGGATCTGGAAGCACAATTTTAGTGATACTTGATTTTTTAAGCCAAACCAGCCTCATCTTCTAATAATATCCCCACCCAATGCAAACAGGAAAGAAGATAGAGAAGGGGGTATTATTTATTTGCGGTATAAAACAACTCTGTAGAATTCTTTTGTCCGTTTCCTAAGATAGGTAGGATATGACCCAAATTTAAATATTCCAATTATATTACATATAACTTTTGACACAGACATTTGTAGAGTAAGACAAACCCACATTGGGAAACACCAAACTTAAAAATATGCAGGAGAAAAATATTTTCTTCTGGGTGGGTCTTAATTACCATTTTCCCCAATTGCAAATAATTTTTTTTGCTGGGTGACATTTCCAAAATAGGGTTTTTCTCCCCATTGTTGAAATGAAGCAAATAAGTTTCCTTTCGGAGTCACAGAAATGCCCAACAGTTAAAAAAACAAAAACAAAAACAAAAACAAAAAAAAACAAACAAAAACCCATGTTTTTCATTGGCCCCTTGCCTGTCTTTTCCCTGGGCAGCCTTGCCTGTGGCTCTTCTATCTAGGAAGGCCCCTGGGGCTGCCTGATGGAACTTATTGTAGAACTATTTTGTGCAGTCAGGATTAATGTCTTCAAACTCTCAGAGACCACCCAGAACATGACCGATCTTTGGCAACTGTCTACTGTTTTCCCCAGTGCTGGGTTAGCTGTTTGCTGATTAACTGACCCTGGTTTCTGACTATTTGAGAAGATATGGGGTGTATTTCTTCTAGTAGTTTGTTATTTTAAGATGAAAGGAGGAAGAAACCTCTCATCAAAAACCTTTGAAGAATTCATTTTTACCGGTTTGTGTTCTGGGAATACAAGAATTCGAGAACCAAGCAAGACCATCGGTTCATCATATAGAGAAAAATTTAAGGGAGCAAGAGGCTCTCATGAAACACTGTCCCTGGGCCTTTGGCATCAAGCCATCCTAGGATGGTAACCATCTCTAGCAACAGAGGCTGTGGGAATCTCGCGGTAAGGCTCACATTGGCTAAGGGAGGCAAAAACTCCTGAGGAACAGGCCGTGCCTCTTCTCAGCCTGCTGCGTTCCTCTCTGCGAGCCCAGTCTGTATACACTAGATGCTCCATAATGCAGACCCAAGTCACTGAGCCCTGGCACGTTATTATGGAGTGCGCGGGTTTATCCTGACCCACTACCTCCTCACATCTGCTGAGGCACCATAGCTCGGCTAGGGGCTATACACCTCCAGCTGCGCAGGAGAACAATCAGAAAGGCGATCTGCCGGAGACAGGACTCAGAGCCCGAGGGACCAGGAAGCTGGAGGCTGGGGCCAAGGGCTGGGGACCACCTGACCGCCGCGCTGGGGTTGACAGGAGGCGGGCTGGGCGCGCGAGACCCGCCAGGGTGGGGCGGGGTGGGGCGCAGGCGCGCGCCCGGCGCCAGGCCCCTCCCTCCCGAGCCCGCACGTTCCCGAAGCTGCGGGGGAGGGGACCCGAGAGCGGGCGGCGCCTCGCGCGCGCGCGCGCCCGCCGGCTGACGCGTCCCGCGGGCATGCGCGCCGCCCCCGCCCGCGCCGTCCCCCGGGCCCTGGCGCGCGGCCCTGTGACGTCAGCGGGCGCCTGGAGGAGCTGCGCAGGACCAAGCGCACTCGCGCGCTGCGCTCGCCTCATCTCCCCCCCCCCCCCACCTCCCGCCCGGCCCGGCACGCGCGCGTGCCCTGCCCTCCCTGCCCGCCTCTTCTCGCGCTCCCCGCTGGCCGCGGCTCTCTCGCGCTCTCCCTGTCTCCTGTCCGCTCCGCCGAGCGATGCGAGTTCTGGGCCCCGGCGACGCCGCCTCCAGCTAGAGATCTGCACCCCTCACCCCCGGCCCGGCCCTCTGCCCAGCCCTGCCCTGCGCGCGGGGGTCGGAGAAGGCGCCGCGGACGCACCGACGGCCGAGGAGCGGCGATGCACATGCACTAGCGGCACCCCCTAACTCACTCCCTCCACACCCCGCGCCGCCGCCGCCGCCACCGCCTCCGCCTCCGCCTCCTCCTCCGCCTCCGGCAGCCGCGGCAGAAGGACCCACCCTGCCCCCCACCCCACCCTCCGCCGGCTCCGGCTGCGGATCCAGCCTCGACTCCTATTTTATTTATTTTGGGTCGTGCACTAGTCTCGGTGCCTGCAACCCGCGCCTCCCGGGCCCGCGGGCGCCTCCTCTCTCGGCTCCGGAGCCCCAGACCCCGGCCACCCTCACCTCGACACCCCCAGACCCCAGCCAGCCGCCGCTAATCTTCGCCGCTGGAATCTTGATAGAGGCTGTCCTTTTGGGGGGATTCTGGTCTTTCGACAATTTTGTTCCCAACCAAGGAAAGGATATCGTGATTTTCTCCCCTTTGAGCCCAGGCTCTGCTCTGTGGGGGGGTGGGGGGCGCGCCGACCCGAGGAGTCGTGCCAGCCGAGTCGTGCGGGCTGTGGCAGGGAAGGGGCCACCATGGGATGTACTCTGAGCGCAGAGGAGAGAGCCGCCCTCGAGCGGAGCAAGGCGATTGAGAAAAATCTCAAAGAAGATGGCATCAGCGCCGCCAAAGACGTGAAATTACTCCTGCTGGGTAAGGACCTCGGTAGCCACCCCCGCCCCTCGACCCCGGCCACAGTTCCCTACCCGACTTGCGCCCCGGGAGACCTGGTCCCGGAGTTGGCACCACCATGTGCCCAGGAGCGCCCACCCCTTGCATGCCTTGAAGCCCCCTTCCCATTTCTATGAGCTGACACTCACCAGTTTTCCCCCTTCTCTGTGTCCCAACAGGGGCTGGAGAATCAGGAAAAAGCACCATTGTGAAGCAGATGAAGTAAGTCCCTATGGCATTGGGATTTGTACTTTTATTAATAATTTTATGTCGTTTTTATTATCTTGATCAACCATAATTGCTCCCCGGTCCTGGTTTTTAATTCGTGCTCACACAGAAGAGACCCGGTTTTGCCTCCCCTCCCCCACTCCCTACGTTGGTACTGGGTTCCCCACCCCAACTCCTGGGGTCGGTGTTTTGGGGGAGGGAAGGGGAGCGCCTCTAGTTGTATGAATGACAGTGTCCGCCATATTGATCAGAACATCACACTATTAGCGTGATTATGATCATAACTCTTGCTTGTGGAGTATTTTGTGTTTCGCTGCCTCCATTTCTGTCTCTGCCTCATTTTCTTTCCCCTCCTCCTCCACCCCACCTCTCGAATCCCACTTCCCCCTGCTTCCCTCGAGGCAGTGATTTTGAACTTGACTAAAACATGGAGGGGACCCAGCCCTAGCAGATTGGGGTGGAGGATCCAGTGTTTGCTGTTCATGAGTTTGGTGCTGAATTCCTGGTAGCTGTGGCTTAGACCCTCTCCCCCCAAGAGCGAGCAAGGATTAGGGGAGGGGGCGTGCACTAGGGAGAAAGGGTGGGTTTCCAAGCGGATGTGACAGACACAGCCTCATCCAAGGCAGAGGTGGAAGGGGGAGGCTGTCTGTGTTGCTGAATGAAAGCAAGTCTCATCTGTCCTCCAGCCCCTCTCCTCCCTGACCCTCCAGGCTTTGCTCTTCTGACACCCGCAGTTTCCTGTCGCTGTGTAGCCTTTATTCTTATATTTACACTCTACTTAGGCCAGGTTCCCTGTAGTCTACTTTCAATGCGGATTTCAGGCCCTACTTGCCACCGCCCCCTTCTGCATTAGATATCAGTTTCCCCTCCTAATTAACTGGGGGTGGATTTGAGTGATGATTGAAAATTAAAACAAAATGGGATATTCCTTCCTTTCCACATTTCCCCCAATAAGGAGCCTCGCCCGTCCTTCCCCTTCTCTGGCTTGCTTCTTGCCCCATCCACTCCACAGCTCCTAGTGAGCCTACAGGCAGCTTTGCCTGGGGAGGGGTGGCTGGCAGGGAACCCGTGCATGCCTTCCGGGCCTCCTGGCCCTGCTTCCGTTGGCCTGTCAGTTCGGGACGGAGGAGTTCGTTAGGACCGTTTAGCGAGGATTCCATGTCGCTTTGCTGTGACACCTTCGTGCACACACAGCTCCTAATTAGAGGTTGCTGTGCAGTAAACAAAAATGATTATTTTTCAACTTGACAGAATAGCCGAAGTAATTGCATCCCGTAGGAAAACAATGGAAAATAAAAACCCCCTTCGAGGGAAGGTGGGTGGGAGACAAATCGTGCTTGCTGTTTCAAAACCAAGAAGCAAAAATTCTTGCATGTGTAACAGGCATGACAAGCGAGTTCCAGGCGGCGCCATGATGGTAGGGAGCCGCGACTAGGAGACAGTTTCCTCCATCTGCTTGGCATATTCTTATTTGCGTTCGAGAGCTCCCGGGGGCTTTCTTCTCACAGGCCCCTTCGGCTAGCCTCACCCTTCTGAGCCACCAGTAATTTAGCCTGGGGTTTCTCTGGGGCTTGTGCAGTCCAAATGGATGGAGAGGCGGGGCCTGGGGAATTGCTTTTTGCAACAAGGTGCATGTTGCATCTGCCTGGAGCCCTCGCGTTGTCGGGAAAATGCAAACCGCGCCACCTCTTTCTCCTTAGGGGCAGGTTTCAAAACTTCCCAAGTCTGTAATCTGCGGTGGCAGGTTGGGAGTCCGGCTGAAGCTTAGGCCTCCTGAGCTGGGGTGAGGTTTCAGGCGTTGCAAGTGGTGGACAGCGCCCAGCCGAGGCTGGAAAAGTCGATGGGGCTGAGCTCGGCGTTGCTCGGCTCCGCTCGGCCTGGCCTGGGCGCGGGGCTCGGAGGATCTCGACAGTGTTCGGAGCACAGTCGGGGTCCAAGCGGAGAGGGCCGAGCGGCTTCGGCAGCTTCGGAAAGGCCCCGAAGATATTCGGAAACCCTCGGAGAGGGGAGGGTAAACGAGGTGGGGAGTGGGGGTGTGGGAGGGGAGAGCAAAGAAACTTTGCATCCACCGAAGCAGCTTGCTACCTGCTCTTCCTGAACATGCCCCATAAATTAGGTTGATTTAATAAGAGGTTTAAAAATACGTATAGAGGCCCCAAAAGGAGACTTGCCTTTTTTATTCAAAGAAAGCTTAGCTCTCTGAGGAGATCGGTGTGCCACTTTAGAATGGAAATTCCTGATTAAGTCCTGGGGCACGAAATCTTAAAGGAAGACGGAGGAGATGTTCTGAAGAAAGTTCTGTCTTATTTAGTTGGGTTGCATTGAGGGAGGTGGGGTGAAGTGTCCAATGTTTGAGTCTATTAAATCGGAAATCAGAACATTTTCCTCTTTCCCTGCATTTTTCTTTTTCTACTCCCACAATCACCTTTTCGGTGAAAACTGTCAAAACTGAGGTTTTTGTAATTGATTTTTTTTTGTTTGTTTGTTTGTTTCCCTTTAAGAACAAAATGCGCCAAATCTCGAGGAAATCTGTTGGTTTGATGAGAAAGTCCATGGGAAATGAGTCTGAACATATCAATTTTGCCACGACAGACCCAGCTGACCTGCCCTCCCGAAGCATTCATGAATGGCAGTTTTCCTATGAGCTTGGCTTGAAATAAGTCAGATCAGGGCCTTGTGCCAAGCTGGATGCAGGACTTGTTTTATTAACCACAAAATGTGAGATTGGTGTCACTGTATCCCAGTGACAGATTCTTTGGAGTCCTCACTTCCAGAGATGGGTTTTTGAGATCACCACTTGAGTGAGAGTCATTTGCAGCCAGGGAAGATTATACTTTCTGGGTGGGGCCTGCCCAGAAAGCCTTGGTAGCGTTTGCAGAAAGCAATTTCCTGTTTCCCTGTGCAGTATGATTGGTGAGAAGCCCATCAGGCCATGTGTGTAAGTTAATTCAGATGCCGCGTTATTTCACCCAGGCAGATGAAATGAGATGGTTACAAAGTCTGCTGTAGGGGACACCCTGTGAGAAGCCAGGGATCTCTAATGGGATTTGAACCCAGTAGCACAGCCCTTTTGGTTGAGAGGAAGAGTATTGATATTCACATGTTATCAGATCCTTTGTCGTCAGCGTTCCTCAGAAAAACAAGGAGCTGCTTCAGTCGGGTTGTGTCCTCCTCAGGTCGTGGTGTGTTGAGTACAAGGAGGAATCAGAATGTGTCTGCAGCAGCCGAGATGAAGCCATTAGGGGCTGGCAGGCAAAGATTCGACTTGGAGCAGGCAGCCTAGGACCACACAGGGACAGACCTTTGGGATTTTCTTTTCAGTGCAAGTCATAAAGGGGAAGTTTACATCATTTTTCAGAAGCCTAATTCTCAAGTCTTTAAAATCTTTTATAATTCGGGGTCGGGGGGGGGGGGCAACGCCAGAGGGTCTGTTCTTTCATTCTACCTTTGCATGGGCTCAAAGACCAGACTCGAATTGCCAGCCTCCTGACAAAGTGCTTTCTCCACTGAGCTATCTTGCTGGCTCTGCTTTCACCTCCATTTTCTCTCTGTCATGAAATACAAAACATTTACGGTATGAGACATGAACAGTGATGATTGAAATAACACAAATATAGTTTCACGTGTCCCATGAGTAAGCGGTGGCCTCTTTTCTCTGCATGGCGCTTTAAAGGACTTTGCTTGTGTTTAGGACCTCTGTGACCTGTGATATAACCTCATCAGTTTATTCATAATTAGCGATGCTTTTACACAGACTAATAAAACTTTTACAGAGAGGATAAATTTTATTGGATTTCTGAACCCTTGCAAAGAAACGTCTTCGAATTATGTTTTATGGTGCATAGAATCAATAGAGTGTCATTTTAACTGACTTCCCAAGTCTGAATGCTGGGTATCGGATGCTTGGATATGGTAAAATGACCCCTGGAGTTGTTTTGATTACAGCTTGCCTTGACTCGAGGTGCTACATTTGCTGGGGTGCTTACCTCATATTCTCTAGAGCATTAGGTTTTTGTTTTGTTTTTCAGTAAGTAGAGTTTAAAGCTTGCAAAAAAGACTTGGCTTGCCACCTAGTAGACTTTACCTGTGTAAGCAGAAATGAAATGGAACATTCATTTCTGGAGTACAATTTTTAAAGAAGTTTAAGGATTTGCCTATTGACGATATCGTTATTCATACAAACATCGCAGTCCTTACAATCAGGGCTTTAGCATACCACTCTGTCAGGGAAGGTGGTGGTTTTGAAAGGTCGATGTCTGCCAAAAAGATGGTGGTTTCCTCCCCCCAGTCGACCTTGACTTTATAACTGGGTGTCAAGACCATTTGGTTGGCTTCAAGCCTGTGGTGCTCTCAGCATTTAGTGAGTGACAGGCATTAACAGAAGGGGAGGTGACAACTTGCAACCATTACTTTGTGAAAATACAGCCATCTAAAAGGGCATTTCCTACCCTTGCTCAAAGGTCTCTCAGTGGAGGTAGCAGTCCACTGAGAGCTACTCTTCAAGATGGTGGGCTTGCTTCTGCAGTCACTTTGTTGGCTGTCCTCCCTCCCCACTTCTGTCTCCATGTTTATTCAAGTAGATGTACCTTTACTCACCGGAGACAGTGTGAGTGCAAACAGAACATCAGATCCAGTAGCAGCAGAGGAGTCCTCCCTCGCTGATGGATTGGTGCCCTCTCCCTTCTTGCTGTTCACTGAACTGTGAATACCAGCAGCCTTCCTGCCAGGGGAGCAGCCAGCAATCCAGCAGATCTCATCCGGAGTTGGCTGTACAATTCTTGAACCTCAGTGGATCCCAAGATGGAGCCTGTGTGCTTGTGAAAAGGCCTGTGGTCATTGGATTAAGAAGGTGAAGCTTTACGTAGATTGACAAGGCTGAATAGGAATCCAAAACTTCTTCCCCATGCGTGGGAAGCTGGATCAGTGCTCAGGTGCTGGCTTGCCTGGAGCACCTAGATTCTCCTGTGCCTCTTAGGAGGCCATGTCTGTTAGAGTTGGGCCAAGATCACCGGTGTCTTCAGCTGCTTTTCCTGCTATATCAGTTAACTCTGGAGATCTGAGCAGAAGAGGGCCTACTTTTCTGCATGTGCTCTGATGAATGCATTCATGTGGGCGTGGCACTTGATTTCCCTGTACACCAGGATGCGTTCTGTTCTCGTGGTTTTCAACCCTCTTAACCTTTCAACACAGTCCTCATGGAAAGGTGACCCCAACCATAAGATGATTTTCCCTGCTATCTCATGACTGTAATTTCACTAGTCATGAATTATAACAAATATTTTTACAGAGGATTGCCAAAGGGGTTGAGAACCTCTGTGTTGCTGTTATTATAGGTTCCTACCTTAATCTGAAAGGCAACTGGCAAGTCCACGGCAGGGTTGGTTCCAGGCTGGAAAAAATGGGAAGGGTTACCCCCCAAAACTGACACTAGCAAAGAACAACTTTTAACTCTGGAAAAAAAAACAGTATATATGTGTGTGTGTGTGTTCATGCACATAACTGCATGGACTTAAAATCAGGTGCATGTTTGTTGACTACGTTACAGAAGGCCTAAAGGTGCTCAGATGAACTCTATTCCAGGAATTTGTTTAAATTTATATTCCACTTATATTTTATCACATCTTTCTTATTACACCACTAAGCCCTGGTAGAAAGGACATTGTTGAACAGTCAGGAATTAGTAGATAGAGCAAGAGAAGAAAGAGTGGAAGCCTGACAGGCCCAGGCAAATAGACAGATGGCTTCTCTCTTAGAGAAGCTGGTTGGTGTGCTTCTCTGGAATAGAGAGGGGTAAGAACATTATTCTACACTCAAGCTGCTGGCCTTAAAATCTCAAGTCGCCTACCAGATGTGTGAGCTTAGCTATTTTACCTCTTGGCTGGTAATCAAAGCAACAATTTAAAGCTGGTGAAAGAATAAAATGAGTTGCCATAGGAAATACACTTATAACTGGGCCAGGAACATAAAAGTCATTATACAAAGGTTAGTTCTGTTTTCATTCTTTTGATTAGTGGGCGTTTCTTTCCCCTGTGTCGTTCTCTTGGAAGTATGGACTTGGCTGACCTGTGAACCATTGAGGAGGGGCAGTGGTTCACCCTCTGCTCATGGCTCTTCCTCTTATCCCCTCTGCAGCACCAGTTATGTAACAAGCCATGTTGTCATAACCAGTGTGACATTCTTGATGGTGCAGCTGCTTCAGCCCAAGAGACTGAGGTGATGTTAGAGAGTGGGAGAGAGCACTGAACCTGCCTGTGAGAGCAGTTTCCTCAAAGAGTTAGACGAGGTGTGCCCAAGTCCCTTAATGGTCTATGAAACTGAGAGTGTAGCTCAATATCTCTCTCTCTCTCTCTCTCTCTCTCTCTCTCTCTCTCTCTCTCTCTCTCTCTCCTCCCTCCATCCTCCCCCCTATCTTTCTCTCTCCCCTACCTTCCTTCCTCCCCCCCCCCATCTCCCTTTCTTACTCCTCATCTGCTCCCTAGCATCTTGCAATACTACACATAAAATCATCAACTATGGTTCTGACAAGTATGAGATAAGTCTTTTAAGGATCATATAACTATACAATAGAACCTAGATCATAAACTCTGCAAGCCAGCAAAGTCATGGTAGTGAGAAACATTTTGACAAAAAAAAAAAAAAAAAATCTAGCCAAACTTTTCATGGAGAAACGGTTCCCAAACCAAAAAGTTCTGCTAGTATGAAGCATGATGTCACTGGTAGGAGAAAGAACCAGAAAGAAGAGGTTTGTTGCTTCTAGATGTTCAAATTGTGGGCACAACCCTGCCATTAACCATGGAGGGCTTCCTGGTTAGGAACATGTCTGGGTTTCGATGCTAAAGAGCCAGGGGATCAGGATACGAAAGTGTGTTGTCTCTTACTCATTCACTGGTTGACTCTGGGCAGACCATTTAGCTCTTCGTGGCCCCGGGTGGTTTGTCTCTTACCTGGTGTATGGCTTTCACTGTGAAATTTCTCTAGTGTCTTTTCTAGCTCTAAGGAAACAGTAAATGCAAAGAGAAACCTGGAAGCCTGAAACACAGGGGGGAGAGTGGGAGTATCTGCCACCCACAGCTTTTATCTGCTGAGCTGTCTTTAGTTCTAATATTCTTCACAGAGAAGAGGAAAAATATTGTGCTTTTCATAGCACCAAAAAAATTAAGGTAAAATAAAATCCTGCAAGACTAATAGAATTTGCCCCTTGCTTTGTCAACCGTCTGAGAAGCAAGCAAAATGAAAAATGGAGGGTGATATACAAGAATAAGACTCCATGGCCAAGGATTTACCCTGAAGTCTAGGTTCGTCTTAGATCACAGATAGGTTTTCTACAGGAGCTTGTTACCTGTAAGTCAGGAGATATGGGATACACCTGTAAGCTCAGAGAAACACAAGGACCACTTTGTGGGATCAGCTCAGTTGCCATAGCAACATTTAGGGCTGTAGAGCAAGATTCTGTCTTAAAAGAAAAGAGAGGAGGAACAGGAGAAAGAAATGTTACTTAGAATACCTTCCCTGTGCTGTAATGTGGCCCAGGGTCATCTTCAACCCCACCCCATGCATATCAAGCATTGTACATTAATCAGATGTTAATGTATTTATTCCTTAGTACCCTGGGGTCCCTTCTTCACCAAAACTCCCTAAAGATGATTACTAGTTTCTTCAGGCACTAGAACACTGAGCCTAGCACCTGGTGCAAAGGAGCTGCTCACAGAATACTGACTGAAGAAAAGAACAAGAAAAAATAAAGTGCACAGGAATATGCCTCGTTGGTTTGCATAAGTCAGAATAATATTGAATGCTCCTGGTGGCTATGGCTCTTCAATCTGTTATCTTCATTTGTGGTTTCACAACAACTATGAGAAAGTAGCATTTCCGTCCTGCAGATAAGAGGCAAGGGTCAGAGACATTAATGGTTTGCTCAAGGTCATGTAAGTTAGTAAGTTAGTGACAGTCTCATTCAGACAATGATTGGTCTAATTCCAAGCCTATCTCTTCCGTTGCAATATCATAGTTCTTAACAGATGACTACCGCCAGTATGGACAATGGGGAACTGGATCTGGGGTCTGAAATTCATCTGTAAATTGGATGTCACTAGTTTTGGCCAAGGTTGGTGACCGAGACACTAGCACGGCCCAACAGTGCTGATATTCTTCTGGATGTTGCAGTGCTGGTCGGCCTCATATATCACATTCATTTGACACTAGTAGCAGTTTTCCCTAAGAACCACCCAAAGAACTCCTGTCTTTTCTGTGCCTGATTTGAGGTGTGAGCTGTGCTCCAGTGGCAGCAGAGGGAAGCTGCTTCTGAAAGCATTGGCTTTGAGTCATGGAGGTGGCTTAGACACCTGTGGGAAGACAGGAAGGCGATACAGCCACAAACTCATCCACAAGCACGAGGTCAGGGTGTCATGTACGTCGAGAGGAAAGTCTTACTTAGTCCCCAGCCTTGAGGAACCCAGAGCTTCCTCGTAAGAGGGTCTTACACTTGCTATCTGTGTGTGCAGTGTGCTATGTGAAAACAGACGGTGGCTTTTCAGGCAGAAAGGTCAGGAAAGTCAACTGAGTAAAATGGCCCAGGGACAAAACTGCAGAACAAGTAGAAGTTAGCCAGGGGGAAAGGGGGAAGCCAGTAGAGGACCAGAATGTACAGAGGCTAGACCTGTCACCCAGAAGATGCTAGGGATGTGGGTAATTCTCTCTCTGACTGGGACAGTCCGTGAAAGGAATGTCACAAAATGAGAGAGGAGAGGTGAGGCAGGCACCAGATCCTGAAAGGTCTAACATGCTGTGCTAACAACTTGAAAAGATAACAAACTCTCACCAAAAGGAAATAGGTGCCAAGGTCAGTGCATCAGGGGCTCGGAGAACAGAAGGAAAGTCGCTTGTACAATCCAGGTGGGAAGCCATTAGGACTAAGTTAAAGCCATTGGGGTGATGCAGATGAGGGAGGGAGGCAGGCAGGAGGGTAGGAAGATGGCATATTTGGGCAATGAGGTGATTAAACTTACCTGAAGATTGGTTGAAAGACCCATTGAGGAAGAGATCAGTTTTTGACAGTATTGACAAGAATGTGTCCAGGATTCCTGGTTGGGGTCTCTGGTGGATGTTTATTCCCTTGGCTAAGAGGAAGAAAGAGGGACGGTGTAAGGTGATTACCTCAGCAGGCCAAGTGAACTGGGCAGAAAGGCATACATACATACTCACAGTGAGCTCCCAAAATAATAACCTCAGAAGAAGGGCCTGAGATGGAAATGAAAAAGGGAGCCCAAGGCAGAACAACATCATGAAAATAAAAGGCAGGGACATTGAGGGTGACTCAGATATTACCAGTGTCGGAGAAGGTGAAGGCTGGCAGCTGTCCACCGAGTGTGGCAATTCGGTGATTTGGATAAGAACAGTTCCAGTGGCATGGTGGGAAAAAAGCCAAAGTGTAGTAGGAGTTAAGGGTGTGGGACTCAGGAAAGTGGTAGGGTCAGGGAGGGAGATCTCCTTACCTCATGTGTCGGCCTTGGGAAGGAGGAGACTGAGGAGTGAGGCCGAGGGGTTGGGGCTGAGGGAGGGCCTGGTTCTTATTGTTTTCTTGGCTACCATGGGAAGGCTTGGGTTCCTTGGAAAGCTGGGGGGTGTGGGGTCACAATGGAGGTGGAAACTAAAGACACAGAAAAGGAGGAGATGAGGGCAGGAGCAGAGTCCCCCCCACTTCCCAAGGCTGCACAGCTTGCACATGCCTTGTTTCCTGCTTCCGAGAGGCCATAAGAATTGAGAGCGTGTGGAGGAGCGTAGAGTTGAGGAAACCTCCATCTTCCCATTTCTTTTTCTCTCTGAAATTAGAAAGAAAGCTGCGCTCGCTTACTGGAACTCCGAGGGCTTGTCTCCTTTATTCTATTCAGATCACTTAGCCATTCACATATCCAGTACTACTTCCTGTCACGTACAAGATACAGCGTCCTATGCTTAGGGATTCAGTGAACAGGGCAGGATGTCAGGCAGTCTCCATTGAGTGCAATAATAGCAGACGTGACTTGTTGTTGTTGTTGGTGGAGGTGGTGGTGGTGGTGGTGGTGGTGGTGGTGGTGGTGGTGGTGGTGGTGGAGGAGGTGGTGGAGGTGGTGGTGGTGGTGGTGGTGGTGGTGGTGGTGGTGGTGGTGGTTGTGGAGGAGGAGGAGGTGGTGGTGGTGGTGGTTTGGTTTGGTTTTTTGTTTTGAGCCACACCATTGGAACATATCTTAGGCTGATTGCAGAAGGCTCCACTCCTTACTCTCAGAGAACTGGGCCCATCACAGGAGATGGCCAGAGAGAAGAAGATGGTGGGTGAGAGGCAACAATGGCAGGCTTAATTTGGGTAGGAGCTTGGGTTGAACTGGGATGGTGCTGATTGGAGAAATGAAGGCTCAGTAGATTCCCTTTTACTGGCCTCAGGCCAATAGGGGAATTGGTTGTCACTGCTGCTCAAATATAGAAGTGGGCACAAGATTCAGGCTTTTCCAAGGTGAATGATCCTGGGGGTGGGCATGTGACTTAAGCCAGGCCTTTCTCTGGCATTTGTATGAAAAAGAAGCTGTTGTTCAGTTGTACCCAGTGGGGAGCTCTCTGAGGCCAGGTTTGCACATCTCTGTTGTCCCCTAGAGAGAAGCTTGCTTAGTAAAGCCAGGCAGACTGAGGCTTTGAGAGTTTGGGATCCAGGAACAGGGAGAAGAGGCATCTGATGGTCCTACTTCAATCTAGGAAGTTGAGAGAGTGAATCACATCCTGCCCTTTCTTCTAACTGACTTAACTAGTGTTTTTGTTGTTTTGAGGTGGTGCTGAGGATTGAACTCAGGGCCTTGCATATCCTACCGTGCAAGTACTTCTACCACTGAGCCCTATCACAATGTGTGAACTGAGAGTCTGTCCCTTATAGCCATAATCGTCCAGTGGAAGGGGAAGAGCTTGCAAAAAGACCCAAGAAACTGAAGTGAAGCATAAACCAAGACCTGAGTGCAGGCAGGGCCCTCATGCGGAAGAGTGGTGGCTTGTTTTGAATCTGACATGGTTGGGGACTTCAGGGAGTGTGACAAGTGAAAGGAGGAATAAGACTGGCTTGTAGGTTCTCCTGACATTAGGTACAGAGGGGAAGGGAAGGGATTGTTGGAGGCAGACTAGTATCTTGTGGGACTTAGGGCTGAGCGCATCCTTCGGCTGTGACTCTGTGGTGGAGCTTAGACCAGACCAGCAGGTCGGAAAACAAGAGTAGCAGGAGAGGAACCCGGCCAAACCGTGCACAGGTTCCTTGGGTTCCTTAGAGTCCATTTCTGGGGATGCTGAGCAGTGTTTGGAAGGAAACGTTCAGCTTAGAAAAAGGGTCTTTCCGGTCTAGGAGACATGGGCTCAGCTACCTGCCTTCCTGGTAGGATCTTGAGAGTACATGTCCTTCCCTGGGGTACATAAGGACAGGAGGAATCCACAGGGTCAAAGTGAGCCAGGGCACCTGCATGGGTCTTTATGGGAAGCTCCACCCAGCAACGGGGCCAAGAGGTCAGAAGCCCCGGAGAGAGCTGAGTGTCCAGGAGGGGATGGGCGTCCTAATGGACGGCGTGAGAAATGAGGAAAGGCTACGGTGCTCTGTGACTCAAGCCACTGACCTCTGAAAGAGTCGTTTCAGTGGAGAAAAGAGGCAGCAGCCAAACTGAAGAAAAACTCAGTGGCAGGAAGGAATCTGGACTAAGAGTCAAACAACTCACGTCCCTGTGGCCCTGGCAAGGTCTCAAGGTCTCAGCATTCTGCATGCAACATTCGGAGCCTGGACTGATCTGTTAAGTTTCCGGTTCAGTTTTAAGATCATGATTTAAATCCTGCTGTTCAGCAAAACAGATGCTCTCCCAGAAGGGATTCTCCCTCTCCCATGGCCATTTCCAGCTGACATAACAAATGTAACAAAATTAACCTTTCAAGTCCCTAGTGCTAAGGGAGAAAGAAACTGGGATGTCAGGGAATTGTGGACACACACACCTGTTAGTCCTCGTGTCCTCTCTATCCCCTGAGGATGTGGAGATGCATTTCACACTGTCGGGGTTGCAGGAAGGACCTGGTGCTGACTAAAGGCAAAGGCAAGACAACTTCTGGAGTCCCTTAGTGAACTGTCAGCCTGACATGGCTGTGTAGGGAGCTCCAGCCAGGGCAGGTGTAAATGAGCCTGGGAACCCATGTCTTGGAGGTAGACCAGCCTGAGGACAACAGAGGGCAGGGACAAGAGGCTCCTGATAGATCCCCGCATACCCCCACAGACCACCAGCCCCCATCAGTGGAAGCCATCTGGGGACAAGTGGCAGAATGACAGAAGGGAGCACTTAGTTCTAAGCCATCCCTCCTGCACTCCCATGTGAAGCTATGTGGCTGTTTCTTCTTTGGATGTTTCCTTAGACCTGTAGCCATCAATGGACCTCAGTACTCTCTACCATTGACACATGGGTGCTTACTTCACAAATATCAATGGGGGACCAGCTGCTCTTTGGCACTCTCTTCCCTTCCAAGAATAGAGCTCAGTAGGATAGACATGTTCTGTCATCAGGATGTGACAGTGTTAGGGACACAGTAAATAAGTAAGGAAAATTAGGTTATTTCATAGAGTGATGTGTGTTCCCATGGAGGAAATTGGGGATAAATAATGGAAAATCGTTAGGGAGAAAGGGATATGAAAGCAAGTCAGAATGCAAAGGCCTTGAGGCAGGAATCAACAGAAGCTAAAGGGATGAGGCTGGACCACAGGAATGGAGGAGTGAGGCCCAGCAAGGCTGAAGAGTCTGATAGGGCAGCAATGGGCCTGGTAGCTGTGCAGTAGAACTGGCTTTCATTAGGAGTGCCATGATGCCATGAGAGGTGTGACTGCATTTAAAAGATCCCCATAGAGCTGGTAAGATGGCTCAGCCACCTAAAAGTACCTGCAGCCAAGTCGGAAACCCAGAACCCACATGGTAGGAGAGAGAACTGGCCACTACTGGTAGTGTATATACACATATACACATATACATATGCTACACATACACCACATACACACACATACATATGCTATAAACTACACACACACATACACACATATTACGTGCACATACACAAACTACACCCACAAAGGAGGGAGGGTAAATGTAAAAATTAAGTGTAAAAGTCTGAAAGATCCCTCTATGTTCAAGAAAAGACAAAACCAGAAAGACAGGAGTTGCAGCATTTTGGTTTCGGAGACTGGGATGCAAGTTGAGGGGAGGAGTGGATTATCAGTGCATACAGGGGAGCTTCTGTGGGAGGTGGAATGCCTTGATGGTGCTCATACTTATACAACTGTGTATTTTTTTCAAAAGGGTGGATTTACTCTGGGTTAATATACTTGTTAATATAGTTGTCTAGTAAAACATACAGGATGCCGTGTGTCATACCTGTAATCGCTGAACTCAGGAAGCAGGAGTAGGAAAATGGCCAGTTCAGGGCCTGCCTGAATTATAAACAGAGACTGTTTCACAAGTGGGGAAGAGGGAGGAGGGGATAGGAAAAAGTTGAAGGTAAATATGACTAGGAGGTATTATATAAATTTGTGAAACTGTCAAAGGATCATTTTAAACTACCATTTAAATTTAAAAGGTACTACAGTGAGCTTGAGCAGAACTGTCATGTCTACTGTGTGGAGGATGGTGACAGAGAAGCCAGGAGGGAGAGGCCACCAGGCAAGGCAGATGGGCACTTCCTTCACCTGGCCTCCTAACAGTGTAGACTTATTGCATGCTGTTCCCGGGGACTCCTCACATCGGTTTATTGATGTGTACTCCTAGTCTTCCTGTTTACATAGCTTCCCTTTACAACTGCTGTATAAGCGTGAGTGGATAGAAGCCATCTGCCTCGTGGTACAGGCCCACAGAACACGCTTACCACATCAGTGCCCTTACACCCAAGGGCTGCCTTCAGGTTCCTCGGCCCTTTGAGCCACGTCTAGTCCAGCTGAACGGAGAGCACAGATAGACATGTCACAGCGTCCTCATTTCATAGATGAAGAAGTCAAGGCAAAAGGAAATGGTGCGTACAGCAGCATCCAGAATCATGAGCTGTGGTAAAGTAGGCTTTGCCCTTTGTGTGGCTACCAGCATGGTGTGGGGGGAAATAACCCGGTTTCTATGGATCTCAATCATTGACAAGAAACAAGAAATGAACACATTGCGAATACACTGTAAGGATTAAATAAGGCGGTGCAGATGAGATCAGTTAGCACAGAGCTCAAATTCCTCAAACAAAAGCTATTGGTATCACTTTCCTTTGGTAACAAAATGGTTTTCTGTTACTAACTAGTACTTAACCACTGCTGCGTACAGAGTGGGATCCAATATTTTGGGTTTCAGGGTGTCTCCGGCCATGGCAAAGCTAATTCAGTTTAGTGTGTTCTTATTACCAGTTGCTCAGTTCAGAGCTAACTGCTTTTTACCAACTCAGATACTTAAACACACTATTAATTATTTATGGAGCACTCGCTGTGGTGGGACACTGTGGACAGAGTATGACAGTGAGTCAAACGGAATCCCACGTCTGCCCCTCTTAGCAGAGCCGTCTCTGTAGTTAGAGAGCTCTGTCACCACGTGAGATGGAAGTCTCACCGGCAGCCCCCACCAGTGAAGACCTCTGGGAAGACTCCCTGAAAGGGCTGCCGAGACAGCTCAGCGGTTGCTCTTCCAGAAGCCCCTGGTTCAGTTCCCAGCACCCACATGTAAACTAACAATTCCGGGAACTCCTGTTCCAGACCCGGCCTCTGCAGCCACTCCATGTGCATGCTATGCAAATATACATACAGGCAAAATGCCTATACACACAAAGGGAAAATAAATAACTAAAAGGGAGAAAGAAACTGTCTTTCAAAGTTAAGGAAGGGGCTATAGGATTGCCTCAGCAATTAAGCCAGTGCTGATCCTCAGCAATTAAGCCAGTGCTGATCTTACAGAGAACCCAGCTTCGATTCCCAGCACCCACTTGGTGGCTTAGAACCATCTGTAACTCCTGTTTTAGAGGATCTGACGCTATTCTCCAGCCTCTGTAGGCACTAGGCTCACAAGTGGTGCACAGACATACATGTAGGAAAAATACCCTTAGGTATAATTTTTTTTAAATTAAAGAGTACATCTATATTTCTAATACTTTTTTTGTATTGTAAGGCATTTTATTTTTTGACCATTCATGTATGTGGAATCCAGAAGAGAACACTGGATCTCCTGGGGCTGGAGTGATAGACGTGAATCCTAGGAACCAAACTCTTGTTCTCTCTGTTATGAGCAGTTATACACTTTTAACTCCTAAGCCATCTCTCCAGCCCCAGATATATAATTGTTACACAAAACAGAATATACACAAATGTAGTTTACGTCTCTTTCGGGTGTTTTTAAAAGGCAGTGCATACACAGTTATCCGTATGTGAAAGGCCAGGACATTGTTAGTGCCCAGGCATGTCTCTAAGTGTCCCCTCCCAGTTGTTAGTCCCTCCTCATCACCCCTGGGACCTTGACTTTTCTGGAAAGTGTCTCTATTCTTTCTATAGAGTTCACACCACTGTATGAAGCCTTTAATCATACTGTGTAGTTTTTGCCTGAGTTTGACATAGTTGAAACTATGCCACTAGATACCAAGTCTTGTGGCCTTTCTTTCAATGTTACATTTATAATATTTACCCAAATCGGTATGTATAGCTGGGATTTGTTCGCTATGTAATATTATATAATGTCCTGTATCAGTTACTATTGTGACTGTAGTGTTTTGTGGAGCACCCAGAAACATTTGTGAACACTCATGAAAATGTACTCTAAATTGCACATTTCTTTCACTGTGTGGTGCTTACCGTTACACACCAGCCACAACTATGCTTTCTGCACACTGTGGCAGTAACCTTTTCTGTCAGACCAGTGGAGGGACCCCTCTTGTCAGACCTTTTCTGTTCTGCCAGCTTACAGGGTAGTGGGTCTGTACTGTGCGTTTGTGACCCGTGTTCTAGATGGGTCTAGAAGCAGAACAGTTTTTCATGTCTGTTGAGCAGTTGTTTCCTGTCTTGTTGAGCATCTTGTTCTCTTGCTGTGGTTCTGATCTCCTCGTTAGTTTGTAGGCGCTCACCATGGTTCTTCGTCCCATCCTCTTCTGTAACTTGTCCACTTTCTCTGCTGATGGTGCATCTGTGATAAAGACGTGTCCTCATTTTTAATGCAGCCATGTTTTCTTTCTCTTATAGCTACTGTTTTTTTGTGTCCTAGTTAAGGAGCTTTTCCTTCAAGGTGAGAAATGCTGTCCTCCTTTCTTGTCACTCTCTTCAAAACACTTTGAGGCTTTTCTTCTTCGTATGTAGCTGTTTACTGGTAATTAATTCTTGTGTGTGCCATTTGATAGGGTTCCAGGTTTGTTCCCCTCTACATGGATGCCCACTTATTCCAGCATCAGTCATGGCAAAGGCTATTCTTTATGTCCCTATCTTGCGAGGGTCTCTGTGCTGTGAGCGATGTGTTTATGCCCATGGAGTTTATTGGCTGATTTTATTCTTAAATCATCACCACACTATTGTAAGTAGTATATTTTCATAAAGTGTCTTCATATTTGATTTAGCAAATCTCCTTGCCTTGTTCCTTTTTTGTGTGCCCAAGCTATTGGCCCTTTGAGTAAAAATGCTAGAATTTTTATATACAATATATGCACACACACACACACACACACACACACACACACACACACACAAAACTTTCTTGAGACTTTGAATTCTTTGAATTCTCTAATCTGTTTGATTACAACCGATGTCTTTAAATGTCTAGCATCTTTCTAATCCATGAGCATGTTGTCACCTGAAGTTATAGTTCACCTCCAGGTTTGCACGTGTCGTCATCCTTGAGCGTAGACAAATGTGTAATGGCATGTATGCCTCATTACAATAGCAGAAACAGAATTTTCACCGTCCTCAATCTTCCTGTGCTCCCTCCATTACTAATCCCTCTTTCTCTAAGCTCTGGCAACCACCAGTCTTGTCACTGTATTCATCGTTCGCTCTCCTGAAGGTCCTACAGTTGTAAGCAGGTAGGGATTGCAGCCTGTGCAGACCGACTTCGTTCAAGTCTCCCTCATCTCTTTTCATGCTAAAAAGTAAAGTCCATTTACTGTTGGAGCCCAACAAGATTCTGTTATCTGAATTGCCATAGATTTCTGCGTTTTCTTCTTTTATGTACATGATTGGAGTCTTCATCACTTCCAAATTTTGATGATTATTTTTATAGAGCAGTTATTAGCTACTGTATGTTTCCACGTGCTTGTTTTATGGGAGACATGTTTTAAGCTCCTTTTGGTAAATACCAAGGAAAACAATTGCTTGGATTACATAAAAGAATATGAAGTTTTGAAAATACAAAAAAACAAACAACAACAAAAACCAATTACCACTAAATTCAGAGTGACTAGACACACCATGCCCCCACCAATAATAAATGAGAGTTCCTTTGCTCCGTGTCCTTCCCAGCATTTGGTGGTGTCAGTATTGTAGATTTTCAGATCTGTGTATAGTGGTTTCTCAGTAACATTAATTCCCTAATGATGTGATGTTGGACACCTTCCCATTGACTCATTTGCTGTCTCTGTGTCTCCTCTAGCAAGGTGTCCTTTGCTCATTTTTAAAGCAAGTTGTTACCATTCTTATTGTTGAGTCTTCAGACTTGGTATAGTTTGGAGCCAGAAAGATGGCATGGCTGCTAAGAGTGCACAGAGAAGAGCAAATCTTAGTTTCCAGCCCTGCTTGCAGGTAACTCCAGCTTCAGGAGTTCTGATACCCCTTTCTGGGCTGCATGCACACCTGCAACTCACACACACACACAAACACACACACACACTCACACATACACACTCACACATACACACTCACACATACACACTCACACACACTCACACACAACACACACACTCACACATACACACTCACACACACACTCACACACAACACACACACTCACACACACTCACACACACACTCACACACACTCACACACACTCACACACACATACACTCACACACACTCACACACACTCACACACAACACACACACTCACACACGCTCACACACACTCACACACACACTCACACACAACACACACTCACACACACTCACACACACAACACACACACTCACACACACTCACACATGCTCACACACACTCACACATACACTCACACACAACACACACTCACACACACATACTCACTCACACACACTCACACACACACTCACACACACAATTTAACAATAAAATAATTAGTATAGTTTGAATACCAGTATTTGTCAGACATTTGCAAGTATTCTCTCTTAGCCTGTACCTTGTCTTCATTCTTTTGACGTTTGCTCTACAGAAAATGTCTTTTCACTATTTCTAGTATGTAGAGAGAGAACTCATTTTGTGTACTGATTTTGTACTCATCGACCTTAAATTTTGTTTAGATTCTAATAGATAATTCCCATGACTGGAAGCAGAACAAGAACAAATCTGATATTTCTTGTGATTTCCAATGAAATAACATTAAAGAGGGACTGGAGAAAGCCAGCTGTGGGGTAGAAAAATAGCACATTTTGGACACCTGTGGTTTGACTCTTACTAGAGAAAGGTCTTGATAATCATGCCTTGGCTGGTGATTGGAGAACTAGGGCTAGAGGAGACCTGTGTGCCCTGTCATGTATGCCCTGACATATGTGCCCTGTCACATGTGCCCTGTCATGTGTGCCCTGTCATGTATGCCCCGACATGTGTGCCCCGACATGTGTGCCCTGTCATGTATGCCCTGTCATGTATGCCCTGACATGTGTGCTCTGACATGTGTGTGCCACATGCGGCATATGACTGCATATCGTCTATATTGGAATTCAGACATTTAGTCAAGGCCCCGGCCTCCTGTTTTCTCCTTCTGCCTCACAAGGCCCTTCCTTAGCTACTGGCAGGTCTGCTGCTGCCTCTTAAAAAGCTGTTTCTACAGATCCAGGTTCTTGCAGCCTGGTTACTGTCAGCTCTTGGTTGAATTCCTGCCCTGAGTTCCTGCCCTCTCCTCAGTATTCCCTCCCCACAGAGGAAGTCAGTTACCACCTTGTTGGATTCTAGGAACCAAATTAGGAGTAACCCTGGGTATGCGATGAGTTTACAGCCTGTTTCGTTACGCAGTGGACTACAGAGAGTTCATTCGTGCATCGCTCTCAGCTCCTCAGCTCCTCCCTACCGACAGGGATACTGGAGCTGCTTGCCCACAGGGGCAGCAGGGGCTGCTCAAGGATCCTGGGGTTCTCTGAACACAGTCCAGGGGTGCTTTGTTCAGTGTGACAGCTTCCTACTCTGTAACACATGGCCCTTCCCAGGGTGACAATAAATTATGCAACTGCAGAATTAAACAATGGATGAAAGGAAGGAGGAGCTGGATGTTAGCCTGGCTCTGAAATGTGAGCATGCAGACCTCAGCTACTTGGCAGAGGAAGGGCTCTAACAACGGAGAACCCCAGCCGGAAGTCCCACACAGCACTACTTGGGAGAGCAGGCCTGGCTGTTTAAAGAATGTAAATGTTCTTTTTACGCTGTTTATCAATTCCAGGAGAGTTTTAGAAACTAGGAGGGACATTTACAAAAGGAATTAGTCCTGTGGTGTCTGGAAAATAACTTGAATGCTGAATATGGTAGCAGTATTTAACCTTTGCCCTAATGGCCTTAAGTCGTCATTTTTTATTATTGCCTTGTGCTAAAAACTAGAGTCCCTGGGGACAACTGATATGCAACTATTTGTCCTTCCCCACCCCTAAATTGTCCCGAGTGCAGTTAACTCCTCTTTGATAGACATTGTGTAATTTTCCTGTCTCATCACTTGCTGACATCTGTCATACCTGGCTGCTTCCAATGTTCCTCCAGATCCACCATTTTCCCTCTTTTCTGTGCTACTCTGAATCTATAATGGCACAGAAAACTAAATGACCAGGCCTGTCACAGTAGTTCATAGGACAAGAAGAAACAATGTGGACCTGTGAGTGCGGTTAAGGTGGGTGCTTGTGCTATGGTGCGTAAATGTTTTCTCTTCCATTTCTGCCTGCCTGTGACACAGGACTGCATACAAATGAGGTGATGATGGTGAGGTGCTACACAAATGTTTGTGGTGGAGGAGAGATGCTGCCACCGTGGTCTCTTACTGTCTACAATTACTCATTGTTTCTCACTCAGACTGTCCGTCATTTCACAGGAAATGCTGGGCAAATAACGTTCAGAAAGATGCATCTTTATTAAAGGTGCTTCTTTATTACAAAAGATGCAGGCCTTAGCAACAAGAAGGTAGGCATGAAACCTCTCAAATGCAGGTGCTGTGTGGTACTTTCTGTAAAATGGTTTGGACCCACCTGGGTTCACCTTGGGTAGGGCTGCCTGACAGGCAGAGGCATTTCCAGGACCCTACCCATGGTTTGGCATCGTGGTGTCTGCCTGTCTGCAAAAGCTAAAAGCTGAGCCTGACCCAACCACTACTGCTGGGTCCAGACACATATCAGCAATTTTAGGAAAGAGAACATAAGAATTGGGCTGTTTCCGGCTGCTACAACCATCCCATGAAACTGGTTGGAAAAGTACCTACATCACTGTTAATTCATGTCTTCCGCTGTGTAGATGCATTCTGAGACCTGACTTTGGGCCAAACACAGTCTTAGGTATTGGAACTGAGGTACACAGATCTCTGCCTTACATTTTAATGAGTGGAGGCGGCAATAAACAAATGAAATGAGGAGCATCATAGCTGCTGGTAGATGCTGTGAGGAGGAATGAGGGGAGGAAGGGAAGAGAGGAGCTTTTGGTGTTTAACAGTGGTCAAGTAAGCACACTGAGAAGATTGAAGCACAGTCTTGGTGGACAGGAGGCATCTTCTAAGACACACAGGGGAAGAGTATTCTCCCAGCAAGAATAGGAAGTGCATAGGCTCTGAGTCAGAGGTGGGCCTTATATGTAATCACACAAACACACGCACACACACACACATACACTCACACACACTCGCACAGACACACACACACACACACAGACACACACACACACACGTTTGCATGGCTGGAGTTACAAATTTACAGAGTGTGCGCTCTTGCCATGGTTATCTGTGATGTGTCTCATCTACAGATAGAGGTTGGAAACAAAGCTTCATCACAGACTTTTGTCTTTTGGACATTCAGACTGTTAGACCCTTGCAAGCCCTGCCTTGAGAGAAGCGAGAAAGAGGGGGTTGGGTATCCTGACCCAGGAGGAGCAGAGAAGGAAGGATGGAAGGATTCTTACTATAAATGGACTGTGTTGAATCAACACGGTCTAGGTTGGGTCAGGCTTTTCTGGGTGGTCTGTAGGAGGTAAGTACAAAAGTGCATGGGCTGCCTGGCCCAGATGGTCTCCTGGTAGAGGAGGTCCCCATCAACAGCATCTCTGGCCCCCAGCTCTGCCCCTGTTCCCCATATTACCAGTACCAGACCACAAACAATGAGACTTGCAGGACACTGACTCCCAGACCTCATTCAGAATGCTGACACCAGGGTGAGCTTGGCCTGGGGCATGCCTAGCAAGCAAGCTCACAGCCTAGTTGTAGATCCTGGTGGCCCAGAGCTACAGGACAAGACTCTCCTAATGCAGTGTAAAGGCTGAGTAGTGTGAGTGAACACATATGTTACTGTGTCTCTCACAACAGAATCATGGCTTTATAGGCGATCTGTGCTTAGGTGAACTTAAAGGTATTAGTACAAAGATAACAATGATGTTTAAGCAATGCTAATGTCAAGCCTGCTGTCCGAGAGGTTCCTGCCGTCTTGGATATGGGAAGGTGCTTTGGACTCCTCTGCCTTCCTATAGGAACGCTATCTTAAGCCTCTCTTATGTCCAGGAGCTGCCACATTGACCATTTCATCTCAGCACTTGCTTATCAGTTGATCTTTCCCATTACCCGTGCTGGACCCCAGCTCCTCATTGCCATCCCTGCCCCTCCTCTCAACTGTCCTCTGGCGAGGCTGTTCCTGCCCCTTGCTGCCTTTCTTAGCCACAGCCCCTGCTTTCCTCTCCCTGTTCCAAAGTTGACTCCCGTCTGGAGCTGCCTTGGCTGTGAGGATGCCCACACCCCTGCCTCTGCAGCTGCAGATGCTAAGGCATGCTCTCCTCTTCTGCAAACCTGACCTGCAAGGATCTCTCCTCTGCTCCATGGGCAACCCTCTGCACACTGACCCACACTGGCACGCCACTCTTGAAGCGGTTTAATATCTGATATCTGTACCACCAATCAGAGGGGTTTTTGTGCTGGCGCTATTCAGTAGTGATGGCCCCTTCATCTGGTCCAGCATTGCCTATGGATAAGTATATGCAGGAGCACAGAGAACAGCACCAACGGCCCTGTTCACTAGGAGCCCAGCAGCAAGCTCTGCGTAGAAGCTATTTACAGAGAAGCAGTTTCAGCACATGGTGAGGTGCCAGCTCCAATGTCAGCCTTGCCTGGGTTGATCCTGTCTGTGCTACCTTCTAGCATTGTGACCTTGAGCAAGTAAGTTTGAAGATGATAGGACATAGTGGAGAAAGACAGAAGCAACCAAAGAAAGAAAGAAACCTTATAATCCCAGAACTGAGGAATCTGAGGCAGGAGAACTGTCCAGGACAGCATGGGCAATATTATATCTCAGAAAAATACATTTTCAACCCAGCACTAGGAACACAAGAATGAATAACTATGGCTATTGCTCACTAATGGACAAACATTTGGTGTGTGCAAAACTCCTTGCACAGGCTGTAAATGTCCTGTGGCAACACTCTCAGTTCATATTCCTCGACTCCATAGCCAAATAGGCCTGTGGCATACAGTGAATATTTGTGGTGATTTATGTAAATATAGTGGCCCTTGTTCACACTGCCTTTGGTTTCCTAGTGTATTACTGGTTAAAATATAAGTTGTTATGAAATCTCAGCTTGTATACATGACATATAGTTTGTGCATTTGCATCTCCAGGGGCTTAAAAGTTACTGAGCCCACCAGAGCCCAGCTCTTTATTTCGTGTTTCTTATATGCGGGGAGAGAGGAAGGCATACTCCTTCCCCTGCTAAAGTGGTTCCCATTGTTGATTGCCCCCTCTCATCTCCCCGCAGCCTAAAACTGCACCTTGCTCCCTTTCTGTGCAGATCTTAGAGCTTTCAACCCTTTCCAGCAGGAAAGTATCTGTTTCTAAAACAGATACTAAGTAACAAGAGGAGACTGCGGGTGTGTGTGTGTGGGTGGGGAAGGGACAGTGCAGGCCTCATTCTGGTCTTCCTTGGAGCATAAAGTCTGTAAGGAATGTCATCCTGGTGAGGTAGTGAGTGTACAGGCTAGGCATCGGTCAGACCCATTGAATTGTACACGTTATACATGTTAGATTTGTGTGTATAGATTATACATAAATAATCAAATTATTAAAAGCTAATATTGACATTTTCAGGGTTTTTTTGTTGGTTTGCTTGTTTTGTTGTTGTTCAATAAAGGAAAGCCTAGAAAACTAAGTAGTACCTCCCTGAGCCCACTAATCTCTGAGAGTCCAGTTCTTCAGGAAGTGGAGGGAGTGTTGGTCGGGGAGATTTTGAGCCCCCAGAAGGGAAGAGCAGCCATTTCTGTTTTCTCTACTCAACTGCTTGGCAGTGGCCACCTATGAGCACCCTCAGCCCACACTTGCCCCTGAGAAGAGCAGACGGGGAACTGCCTAGCACAGGAGTTCATGGCACAGCTTGTCCCTTAGCACCTCCTTGGCCGGCTTTGCAAGTTCAAGGCTCAATTTCTAATTCTGCCTTGAATGAGCCTTTGACCCCCGCCCCCCCATCATGGCTGCGGAGCATATCAAATGATGTGAAAGTCGTAGCAAGGCCCAAAGCATAAGCTATCCACTCTGTGCACTTCCATGTCTGCTGGGTGACTGATGTGTGAGAGAGCCAAGCAGAGGGCTTTGGAGCCCAGCAGCTCTGGGCACAGGTTCTAGAGGCCAGCCTGATACAGTGGTCCTGGCCTTTCTACTTACTTGCTTGTAAGGTTGGCCACTGCTATTAACCCTCTTTCCCCATCTCCCCGAGGTAAAGTGGGGATGATGGCAACAAATCATCCAGGTGAGGCCCTTGGCCCCGGGTTCAGCCATGCAAGTATCACCACAGGCAAGGCTCCCTCCCAGGCCGAAGGGGCATCTTTGTCAGGCAAAAGCAGAGGAAAACAGCACAGGCCTTGTTCAAACAGAACTGCTTTGTGTGTTGGCTTCATTCTGACTTGGGACTAGAGATGGGTCATTTTCTGTTTTAAAAGATGTGGTATTGCATTCATTTAGTGGTTGAGCATGGCCATGGCGTGCATGCACAGCAGACTGTGGGAGTCTTCTCCAACCACGTGAGTCCCACACAGTAGAGTCAGGTCATCAAGCCTGGCAGCAAACCCTCTTCCTGCTGAGCCATCTTGCCTGCCCCTATGCCAAAATCTTTAATCTTCTGAGTTAACCTGATAAACAGAAAGGCCCCTGTGACATGTCCTTGCCTTCAGAGGTTTGCCTCAGCATCAGTTGGGAGCTCTCTGGTCTGCACTTCAGAGGGGGCGGGGCGGGTCCAGTCTGGGTCTTCTCATTCAGTTCACAGTGACTGCTGCATAGACAGCCTCAGTGGACACCCAGGTTAGCAAAACACTGGCAGTAAGGTAGTGTGCATTTTAAGTTGAAAATGCCGGATGTGGAAGGTGCTGGATGTGGTGACTGAGCCTTGATTCCAAAGGGATGGTGAGAAATCACCCTCGGCTGGTGTGGCTTCCGTGCGAGGAGGCTAGAATGTTGACTCCTCATCTGGCTCTTTGAATCAAACACACACTGCAGTCAATTCTGTTAGCTTTATCTTGTGGTCTCCTTGTCTGTGCGCACTTCTGCTGTCCGAGGAACTGCCACAAATGAGTCTGAAGCTGTGCTTAGTTCCATCTAGGCCAGAAGTCCTCTCAAATGTCCCACCGCAGTAGCCCTCTCACTTACCCTCCTGCTCTTTCCTGGAGATGAAAAATGCCCCTCAGTTTGAGGCAGGGGCATTGCTTTGCCCCCTAAGCTTGCTGCCCATCGGCTCAGCCTTCCAGAATGAGAGAACTGACCTTTTCTGGTAGGTGGAAATGAACCAGTACCTGTTCTTGCCCCTGTGGGAGTTATGAGGAGGAAGGGCATGGTGAGGTGACAGTGCAGAAAAACCAAAGTAGAACATCAGTGCTTTGCCGCAGTAGGCCTAGCGAGAGAGATTCCCAATAAGTCCCATAAAGAAAGGCGATGAAACCAGGACCCCATCGTACCATCTACCATGATATCTGAGCTTAGGAAGGGTGTTTCCTCTGCTTCCTGACAGCTCAGCGGTGGCTTCTTGTCCTGTTGCCTGCTGAAGTGCTGTGCATTCTGACTGTCCTGTCCAGCCTCAGGCCTTGGCAGTTGTTAGGCTTCGTTCTGTATTTGAGCCTGTTGGACTCCCCTCAGTGTTTATGACAGACTCCTGCTGTCTCCACGCATTTGTTCACAGAACCCCTCCCCCATTCTATTTGGCCAAATCCTCTCCCAGTGCTTACCTCTTTATAGGTGTCATTCATAGATGTCTCCTCAGAACCTGAGACTCACTGATGTTCAGGTGTAGGTAGAACAGATCAACCCTCGCCTCACACTCCTTCTTTGATTGTCTTTTCAGCTGTGGGCATGTGCACACACAATATCTGAACTGGGAAAGACTGTGCTGAGGAAGTGTACCCCCATGCTGTGCCTCTGCCCCCAAACTATGTACCCTCAGAACGCCACTGGTGTGTGTCTACCTTGTGGCAAGGACTGGGTTGCTGGGAGAGACGCTGGTACCCTCAGACAGGTCTTTTCTATCACATTGGGCCTTGGCACCACAGTGAATGTTAATCTTTCATCTCTACTTCTCTTCTATTCCCTTGCTCTCCTGGTGTCCTCTCTGCCATGCCCCTGGCAGGGAAGACATCTCTAAATCGTTGAAATCCTCCAGAGCAAGGGCTTTCTCAGGATCCCTCCGTTTGTCTGATCATAGTGATTATGTGACCTCCAGAAAACCAGGCTTAGAAAACTGAAAAATAAAATCAGATATTAGAAGATGAACTTCTCTATCATATGCCCAGATCCCAGATAAAGACACTAATAGACACAAGCTGGAGGTGGAGAATCAACCCCACCTCCTGACCCTGGCGCAGCCCCGCCTTTATTGCACAGTTGCTGTGCTTGGCCTTTCAAGGCTCTGACCTCTGAAATCTCTGCCCAACAACAGTCCTAGGGGAGAAGCCTGGGGCTGTATGTGAGGCTCTGGGGAGTGGAAACCCATCACATACTACCCATGCCTCTTGTCCTGTGTCCCATTGCAAGGATAAGTTCTGGAGTTCTACTGGAACTGAGACCTTGAATGCCTAGAGCTAGCAAAGGCCTTTGTCTGCCCCGAGGTCCAAGCAGTATGCAGAGGGAAGTTAGTGTCGGCATGTTTGGCGGGGACCATTGTGACAGAAAAGGAGTACTGGAGGCGACAGTGTTCCTCTGTACCTGTTATTTATGTAGCTTCCCATGGCTCCTTGGACGGACAGACATGCAGGACAGATGTTTGTCATCTTTTTCTAGGTAAAGAAGCAGATTGAAAACAGACCTAAGACAGGGACCTAGGCTTCCTAGATCCCAACTTGGGTGGAGGGGGTCTGCATATGCCTGTAAAAAAAAAGAAAAAACCTGCACCTCCTCTAAAAATTACCACCAACCCCCAATCCCCCTGTGGGAGGAAACACAGAAACCACCTTGGAGGCACTTCTGAAACCTTTCTTGGACAAACAGTTACTAAGAGCTTGTGCTCTGGCTGGGCTCCAGGCTTCCTGGGCAGAGTGACATCCATGGCCTCCTGGAGAACTTCAAGGGCAAAAATTTTGGTTCTTACAAATTTGGAGTCACTGACCCTTTCAAGAAAACTATAGAGAGTCTCTTTAGGAAAAATGTGGTACTGTTTTTTAAATTTTAATTTAAAAATGAATGCTAGCATATGGGGACTGCCATGGTTTGATTATTGGTGGCCCCTCCAAAATGCAGGCTGAAACTTAATCCCTAATGCAATAGTATTAAGAGCTGTGGGTTTTAGGAAATGACTAAGTCCTAAAGGCTCCATCCTCACAAAAGGGATTAAAGCTTTAATAAAAGACCTGCAGGGGCTGACATGACCCCTGTGTCACTTTTGGCCATGAAGGTCATCCCATCATGGTATTCCCACCCCACCCCCATCCCCAGAACTCTGGGCAGATAAATCTCTCTTCTCTGTAAGTCCCCCAGTCTCCAGTACTTTGTTATCCTATCACAAACATCTCCCAAGGCAGTCCGGAAAGAGACCTCCCTACCATAACCTGCACTTAGAACTCATCTGCTCCAGATTAAGGTTCCCTGGACCAGATGGCATTTATGGTCTCCTTTGAGAAGAGACACTTGTTGATTCTTCCATTGGCAGGCAGCTTGTCCTAGCAGAGGACCAGAGCACAGGTGTACTTGTCATGACCGTTGCTATCAGAGGAGCCGACAGAGAGTGTACACGCCAGCGTGCTGTGGTGTTTGAGTTTCCGTGCCATGGTAGAGTCAAGCACAAGGCAGAGGTACTCAGTGGATCCCAGGCCTCTGCTTCTGGGGGGCAGGGGTAGCAGGAGGGCAGGTGGGATGCTGGAGAAACTTGGAAGAAGAGCTTCGAGTCTAGCACAGAGGTTCTGCAGGGGTGTGGGGGGGGGGTGATGGAGTGCTTAAGAGATCTCAACTTGAGATGAACGGAAGGTTCAGAAAGCCTTTATAAGGTCTTTCTAAATGATGCTGACAGCTAAGAGTGGCATGCCCCTGAGAGTCTATGATTATCTCGAAGGAAAGATCTTTATGGGGAGCCTTATTAAGCACAGAGTATGTCAGTGGGAGGGAGGGAAGGAGGGAGGGAGGGAGCAGCAGTGTGCTTGAAGCTCCGGGGGGCAAGTGAGGCAGCTCCTCAGCTTGCAGAGTGCTTTGCAGGCCTCTCTCATTCCTGCAAACGACCCAGGTCGATGGTGGAAAATCTCCCTGCCCTAATCGTGGAATGCTAAGGTCAGAACCAAAGGAAGTAACCTGCTCCACCTGAAAGGACCCTTAACATAAATACTTCGCTAGTCCTGCGTTATGTCTCCCTGCACCTAAGGCAATATCACAACCCAGATTAGACTGGTTCCCCTCTCCCCAAACCCTAAGTCCCGTGCCCCTCCCTCAAGTCCCAGCTGGTGGCTTCCTCAACCAAGAATATACATGTCACCACACCTATCACCACGAGGTATCCCCCTCCTGTGTGCCTACCAAGTACAGGCTATCCCAGCAGCCCCGCTGAAGGCTGGAGACTCGCTTTGTGGCATAAATTTCCATCCTACATGTGTGAAAATAAAGATGCACAGACCAAAGAAAGCCCAAGAGAGGTGCTTCAGAGAACATTGAGTCCAGCTCCATTGCGTGGTTCTGGGGAAGCCATGTGACACCACTGTGCCTCTAGATTATGAGACTTGGTGATGAGGGCAACAGTAATGTGTTTGGACTGCTGCCTGCACCACGCGTGCTGAATTGGTGACATCTTGTGCCTTGTCTATGCAGAGCGTCCTAGCATGACCAAGAACCTATGTTTATCTAAAGGTCCTGAATATAGCAAGACTGATGTCATCCAGCTCCAATCTTTTCAGTGTACAGTTTCCTATACAGTTGTTCCAGGTTACCATGGGTGTTGTGATTTAATACCACACAACGTGTGTTTTTCTCACAGTTCTCAGAGTCAGATTCAGATCTCTGCAGGCTAGAGTCAAGGTATCCCACCCGCTCTGTTCCTTTCTGGCCTAGAGAGAGATCCCTTTTACTGCTGTTTGAGATTGTTGGCAAAATTCAATCTTTTACCTCTGAGTTCAGACTCCCCTCTTCTGACGGCTACCACCCCCCACCCCTCCACTGCCCCTCCACTCCCCACCCTTGCTTCCAGCCACAAAGTTCTTTTTAAGTGCTTTTGAGGACTCATGTGATTAGACAGGCTGACCTGGATGATCCAGACTAATCTCCACCTCTTGTAACCTTAATAACACCAAATCCCTGTTACCATGTGAGGTCTGAGATTAGGGTGCAGACGCTGCTGGCTGGGAGGCCATTAGTCCGCTCCTCACAGTGACCTGGAGAAATTTGCTTGACTTCTTGGTTTTGTTAACTGAGACCATGATCATCAGTCAGGTTGGGGACTGAGCATGGAGTGGAACTGGGGGTACATTGGTAGCTTGGCGTTGCCTGTGGGACTTGATCTCCGAGATAACCTGTTTCAACCGAGGAAACATGCTTAGAGGTGTTAATGACCTGCCTGAGAAGCAAGATCAGAAGTTCTTGAGAAAAAAAGAGTGAGTTCTATTCATCTCTGTGGCCCTGTCTCTGTACCAAGTGGGCACTGGTCCAGGCACAAGGCTGGTGGCTTGTATGTGGAATGAATGACCAAGAACCCTAAAGAGTAAGTGACTTGTGTAAGGCCACAGAGAGAGATGTGCAGGGTGCCCGAACTGGAGGAAGGGCCTACAAGCCTCGAGCATTTCATTTCCCCGTGAGAACCTGAGGCACAGGGTGGAGGCACACCTACATGGCAGTGCCTGGCAGAGCGCCAGGACGCGTGTATGTCGTCTTCTGTGCCATGCTAACCACTTCAGAAAGGTCTCTGTGCCCCATGGCACAAGCCATACCAGGGATTACTCCAGAGGCAGAGAGGTGTTACCTCTGTATCATCCCCTGGCACAGTGGCAGAAACTGGAGCTAACCGGAGTGGGGAGAGGGAGAGGGAAGAAAGAGGGAGAGGGAGGAGAGAGAGCCAATCCCACTTTTCCCTTCTAAAGGCTCCTCCTCTGACTGGCTCTTCCTCAGGCTCCCAAGGCAGCTTCCCAACAGGATGTCAGCCAAATACCCGTTTCCTACTAGGTGCCTGCACTCTTTCCCTCTGCTCTGACAGAAGGCCGCTCAGCAGTCAAGAGTCTGATAGTTCAGCCTGCCTGCTTATATGTATTTATATGATTTAGAGCCATTTTTCACCTCGAGTCTCAGTTTCCCCTTCTGTAACTTGGCGACTCAAATGATGACCCAGTGTCTCCGTCCCTCTGAGAGAAATAATCGGAGAGCTTTACTTCAGCCTTGAGGACAGCGTTGTCCTGTTATACCAGGGCTTCCCTGGTTCTGCTGAGGCCAGATACCCTGACAACTTGTGAGATATCTCTGGATGGCTGGTAGTACCCTCCCTGGGATCCAGCTAAGGTGGGGCCGACTGGTGCCCAAGACCTCTGGCCCTTGATGTGGTGCCAGTCCACCCCTGGCACGAGGCCTGTGGAAGGCTGCCCTGTCACTACTGCAGAGCAGGATATGGTATTTAGTCTATGGCCCTGGAATCATGTCTGTCTGGCGAAGGTAACATCTCACCCATGTGAATCGGCCCTAGAACAGGACCTGGGGTGTATCCCTACTATGCATAGCATCGGCCCTAGAACAGGACTTGGGGTGCCCCTACTATGCACAGCATTGGCCCTAGAACAGGACCTGGGATGTGCCCCTACTATGCACAGCATCGGCCCTAGAACAGGACCTGGGGTGTCTCCGCTATGCACAGCATTGGCCCTAGAACATGACCTGGAGTGTGCCCCTACTATGCACAGCATCGGCCCTAGAACAGGACCTGGGGTGTCCCTACTATGCACAGCATCGGCCCTAGAACAGGACCTGAGGTGTGCCCCTACTATGCACAGCCCTCTTGCAGCATTGCTGTTGGCTCCTTGCTAGTTTACAGATGAAGAAGAGCAGCCTGGGAAGCGATGACTCTCACTGCTTGGAGAATGCTACAGAAATTACCTGGGCTCTGAGTATGATCTGGCTTTGGCTGAGGTGGGTGTCCACCTGGGCTCACTCCATCCCATCTGCCTTAATGAGAGGATGGTGGGGGTCGTCATAGCAGGTGCTTCTAAGGGACACCCTGGGATGGGAGAGTTCACTCCATTGGCAGGATGGAGAGTTCTTAATGTTTGCCATATGTACTGTCTGGACACTGGGTGTTCAGCTCCCCTAGGAAGCGGTGTGAAAGAGAGGCTGCAGCAGGCGGGAGGCTGAGGAGGAAGTCAGCCTAGACTAATCGCTGGGCAAGAGACTGTGGTAACTGGGAGCTTCCAATGGCAGTAGATGGTGAGAAGTTTCTGGAGCCCGTAGTTAGAGTCAATAGAACCTACTTATGAGAGGACCATCTTCTGCTGATAAATGAGAAGTGTTGACAGAGAAACCCTTGTTTGTGGAGTTCACTGTATCCCTCCGAGGCTCATCCAATCTCCTAAAGGACTAAGAACAGCACGCTCTCTGCTCTTAACAACCAGTTGGAGCCAGCCCAACCTAGCACTGGATCAGACTGTGGAAGATGAGGAAGCAAAGCTCAAAGAAGAGAAGTACCAGGTCTTTGGCCTCGGCACTGGGATCAGTGACGAGCCATTGACGGAGGTGCAAACAGCTAGACAGGGCGAGGAGGACGGGGAAGCGGTAGGAAAATGACGCGTCTTTTGAGGCCCAAGTGCCTGCTTAATACATCCTTAGGCACCTGCATGCTTTGTCAATAATGGAATTTCTTCCAGGAACTGAGAGCTTGGTGGTTGCTGCTATTATAGAAAAATAAACCGAGGAAGAAAAGGCTGAGAAATCCAGCCATGTTTGTACAACCACAAATGGCAGAGTTGAGCTTCACCTAGGTCTTGACTGCTTCCAACACTGACCCTTGGAATCCACTTCCTCTTTGGCTCTATGCCTTATTTTAGGGATCTTAGGGGAAAGTGAGGCTTTAAGAAGTTTAGAGACCATTTTGAGCCTGGAGAAGAAATGGCAGAATAGTTCCTACGGCCACACACCACACTCAGATGCACGGTGCGGTTTTGCTGTGGGGTGAGAAGGAAATAGGAGGAAAGATGTTTTCATTTGTTTCATTAGCCTATTTGGCATTTTAAAAGAGAAGACAATAAAGAAGAAAAAGTAAGTGTAATTCCTTCAATAATGCCCCCCCCCCCCCCCGCTGCCACCACTCACGGGTTCCTCAGTTCGTTGCTGTTCTCCACCTGCCCTCTGGAATCAGCCCAGGAGGCGTCACAGCATCCCTTGCTCTAGTGGAGCCAGGGTTTAGTGACCTCCGAGGGCTGCCTCTTGGCTTGTTCCCTGCAGTACCTCATCACCACCTCCTCTGGCCTGAGCCTGGCCGTGGGCCTCGCTGTGAGTTGCTTAGCTGCTGTCTTCCAGACCAAAGCCAGTTACCAACGGCATCCTCAGCTTCAGTGGAAACAACTGACCCAGCAATGCCATCTCACCGCTTTCCCTGGCTGAATCCTTACTATTTTGCTTACAAGTGGGGGTATTGTTTTTCTGTTGGCAGCTCTTTGACCATCTGGTAAAAGTAATGAACTTAATGGCCCACTTCAGCATCAGTAGGTGTGGCTGGTGCTGAGCAAATGCTGCTGTCAGGTAGTCTGAAAGGAGCCCACGGCCTGCAGCCTGGCTCTCTAGAGACCAGAAGCCTGTATTCTTTCCTGGGGCAGTGCCCAGCTCCGTTACCCCAAATGGCATAGCAGGACTGACAGGTTTCTCCCCAGCCTGGCATGACCAGGAGACCAAGTGCATGCCACTTTCCAGTGGCAGGGAGGAAGACCAGCTGGCCTCATCTAGACAGAGTTTGGGTGCCAGGTGAAGCCATAGAGGAGGATGTCCCCAGGTGGGATAAGGGCCACATGCTGGTTGGACTAGGACAGTTTGTAGAGATGAACCTACAGAGCGGCAGAACTTGCCAGGCATCGCCACCTAGGGGCCTCTTAGGTGAAAGATGTTTGCACCTTTGCTTGTCTGTGTCCTTTAGGTTATACACATTAAAATGCATAAGACAAATAGAAAACAGAGAAGTTAACCAAAAATTACTATAATTAAAAATGCACTGATTTTCCTGACTGCCTGTCCTGCTCTGCCCTCACTCTGCTAAATTAGCCTGCTAGGATTGAGCAGCCATGCAGCAGGGAGCTTAGAGCACAGCGAGGCCAGGAAATGCAGCTGGTTTGCATTTTTCTTCAGGCAGTCTCCTTGCCATGCGTGTGCACGCGCACATGCACACTCACACGCGCGTGCGCGCACACACACACACACACACACACGCACACGTATGTCTTGTCGGTTACTAGCTGTCTTATCCCATGTCTACTCATAAGGGATTGTCTACTTCACAATCCCTGGCACACAGTGGGAATTTCCTAAGTACTCGGTGATTGGATTAACTTTCTCTTTACTAATGCTGCTTAGTAAACTTTTATAATGGAGGATTCAGAAGGTGGAGGCAGGATCCTTAGAGGAATGAATATCTGCTTTGATGGAAGACCTCACTGTTTTCTTTACCCATGGTTTGGGGCAGGCAGATAGAGTAATTGACTGTCTGCCAACTTGGAGGCACTGTTCTAGGGTAAAGGGAGGTGGGGAACTTTACCTTCAGGTAACGTGATGAAATCGTCTATTATCTGCATTTTGCAGAGTCAAAGCAAAACAAAACAACAACAACCACCCCGTATGGGCCAGAAACTCAATTTTATCTAATTGCAACGTGCTAAAGCCATGGCTGACAGGCAGCAAGTCCACTGGGAAAACCTGTGGAGCTGGAGAAAGCCAGTTCTTTGTCTCCTAGAGTTGTCTCAGTCTGCCTCCAGGAAGCCTTCCTGCAAGGGGAAGGCAGTTGAGCCTGGGCCTCTGAACTCATCACTAGGAGTGACCCACATCCGCCTGAGTTCCTTGAGTATCTGTTTACCTTTTCCTTTTAAAATTCATGTGACTTCATACATTTTCCTTATATGGTAAAATGAATCCCTCCTGTTTTAACATAGACATGATGCTCCTGCTTGTCCAACAACTTGGCATAAATAACTTGAAAAACAAACAACAAAGGAAAACAGAAAGGTTTATCAGGGCTGCTGTCTGGTGTTTACCTCTTGGAAAGCATGTCCTGCTATGAGCTCTGCAAAGACCACTGCAGGCTGGTGGGAGGGCTGCTTTCTTCCACTGCCCACAGTGGGATCTCAGCCACTTGTCCCCTGTGCAAACACAGCTTGTCTGAAGGAAGCAGGACATTCACTTCTGAGCCTGACCATCTGTTATTTCAGGCCTGGGTGATGGCAGCACCCGGATGAATGGAGCCTTTAGCAAACAGTACCTGGCCTGACCCAGTGATTAAGGGTTACCTTCTCAAGCAGGTTTTACAGCTTGGCCCTGTGTCTTCAATCTGAGAGTTGGTAAGGAGAAGCACAGAAAGTAGGAGACATCCTGATGCTGTTGAATAAGCCTCATGGTTTGTTTCATATCGCCAAAGTTCTGGCGTATATGCAAAGCAGACCAGTGAGGCTCAATCCACAAGACCATGGTTCTGATAACTAAGGGCTCTAGGTTTATGCTTCAGGGCAGGGTTTGCAAGACTTTGACTGACTCTTAGATAGAAAGGTTTCTTCACAGCTTATGCCCCCCACCCCTTATGTTCTACAGTCATGCCGTGGTATCAACCTAGGCCTCTTTCAGAAAACTGAGCCCAGAGACAGATAGGGAAGCCCCCACCACACCATAACCTGACCATGAAGTAACAGACTGTCAACAAGTTCCTCAATTCCCTTATCTGGTTAATCCTCAACCCATGGCTATATCATGAAGCTAGGATTCAGAGACACAGGAAAAGGCGAGGACACTGAAGTGCACAATTCAAAAAATAGAGCATGCCGATTACTGGGGCAGTTATGAAAGGGCTTTCTAGTTAGGTCCAGATCTAGCTGACCCTCCAGTGAGGCCTGGCAGGGTCTATTCATGGTGTACCTCCAAGGCCTCTGAAACCTTAGACAGTAAGTGGGCCCCAGGTCTTTCATATACAAGGGATATTCTTCCTTTGTTTAGATCTCTGACCAAATGCTACTATGTGACATCTTGTCTAAAACTTCAGCTTATCACTATTGTTCCTGTATTTGCAGACTTCTTCTCCAGGTTTCCTCACCTCTTACATATTCATTTATGCCCGTTCTGATTTCTAAGTGCCGGGTTGAGTTCCCTGCTGTGTCTCTGTACGTAGGAGAGTATCTGACATGTCCCCTATAAGTAGACTGGATAGATAGGGCATCTGGGACAAACTAAGAGAGACTTGGAGCATAGAGGAGAGAGTTGGAGGATGAGGTCAAGAAGAGCGGGAACCTTCTCTGTGCCCTGTAAAGACACAAGAACAGATGCTTTTGAGACTCATCTTTGAGTCTTTGAAAAGTCACCAAACAGACTTCTCACATCAATGGGGGCTTCTGCTCCTTTTAGGCTCTGGTTTTTCCTGTCCTGTGCAATGGGGATCAGGAAGGTCCAGGCAAAGATATATCTTAGAGATCCACACTTAGAGTGTAACTACCTACTAAGCCTTCTCCTAGCTAGTTGGCAGATCATAGCATAGAGGACAATATGGAGGCTAAAGAGCCACGCTCCCCCACAATTGTCTGTTTCCTTCTTGCCTATTGGGTAAGTAGGAACCAATGCTCACACAGGGCAAGAACCTACCCAAGGACTTACAACAACAAGGAATTAGCAAGGAACTTTCTTTCTTTTTCTTTCTTTCTTTTTTCTTTTTCTTTCTCTTTTTGCTAACCTTTTTTCTTTTCTCACTCTAATTAACTCTCCTACCAAGGAGAAGAGGGTTGGGGGGAGCTGAAGGAGTAGGGGGAACTGACTGATCTTCCCCGAGGCTTGATGAGGGCCTCCTGGTGTCTGTACTAGAGCGATCGCTCTGCAGTAACATCTCAAGACATTTGTGCAGCTTCATGCCCAGTGGGCAAGGTGGGCTTTCCCAGGTTTGTATTCCTTCAAATTCTGATTCTGTTAGCTTTAAACACATGATACACCTCTTCTAAAGAGTTCTAAGGCCGAATAGAAAATGTTCTTAATGTGTACGAAACACCATGCACTCTAGTGTGTTGCAGGCTCTGAGGAATTCTGCAGTCAAGAAAAATCCCTGCAGCTCTTTCTGTGTAATTACCAGTTTCCTCCACTGGTTTGATCTCAGTTCTCTTTTTGCATGAGATGCTGTTGACCAGTGGTCTTTCTCTACACACAGGCGAGCAGGACTGTGTACACAGGACATCCTGATGTTTACCTTTCAGTGTATACGGACCTGCTGTTTCTTTATCGCAACAGTAAACTACCATGGTGGAAAAAATGATATCCAGGCCCTCTTAAAGGGGATTGAGGCCACATCCCTCTAAACAGAGTTTTGCTTCTTGTACTGAAAGGAGGAAGGAAAGATGGCTCTGTAAAGACAACCCTTTCCTTACAGACTCTGATTCTGGTTTTGCTCCTCTGTAAACCTCTTTCCCCTCTGGGAGTACAAGAGAATACAGCCGCCACTACACAAATGGCGTTCACATGCCAGAAAGAACTCACCATTAGGAAATGGCTTCAGCGATGCCGATGGCTGGAGAGACTGCATCATACCATTAAGTAGGTTTGCATACCCATCAGAGAGCATGGCTTACTCTAGACAATGCCTATTCTTGTACATATAAAGTGGTTGTGCATCAGTGTACATAGCGTCAGCCTTGGCCTCATGGGGTTTGGGAGCTGCCAGGGCCACACTTAGCTTTTAGAAGGGTGTTTGTTACAGAGCAGGTCCTGATGGACACTTGCCTACCAGTATAGCTGTGCTACTCTTCCTCAGTATGTGGATAACACCTTGATTTGCTTCTTGGAGAAAGGCCTCTATGTAGCCTAACCTCAGACTTGCTAGGCAGCTGAGGCTGGCCTTGAACTCTTGAACTTCCTGCCTCTGTCTCCCAAGCTATACACAAACATGTCCAGCAGCACCTTGGTTCTGATCACTCTTATGCCCGAGCATTTTCTGATATATAGTGATAGATGCTTAATAAAGACTGACAAATGAGTGGGTGAGGAAAACAGAGGGTCTTCTCTCTCTGGAGAGCAAAGTGCATGTCTGAGTCAGGTTCCCACAGAACTGGCACCCAAGGAGCTGCTCGAGACAGAGCAAGCCTTTGCTCCCTCCCCCCTCCCTGTGTGTGTTAATGAGAAGCCAGCACCCAGCTGCTGTGGTTCACCAAGTGGAGCTCAGAAGCAGAGCGTGAGGTGATTTCCTGGAAGGTGACGGTGTCGTCTGAAGGCCTCGGGCCTCGAGGTTCCAAGCCGTGTGGATTTCTATTCCTGGCTACTACACGTAGATCTGGGTCCGCTCTAGCCACAGAGTTGCCAGCAGAGGGAATATCACGGATAGGTGCTGCCTGTGGGGCCGCTTCTGAAGAGAGAAATACCCAGAGCTGGCAAGGGGAAGGTAGAGCCCCTTGACCACCATGACACTCCTGGCCCCTGAAGGGCCTACATCCGCCTTTCTGTGGATTGGTACCGTGGAGCAGCCTGTGGACTTTCAGCCTTTCCAATGTTGATTTTGCCCTCTCTTGAGGAAACATAACCAAGGCCCTGGACCAAAGTAAGCAGCCCAAACACCAGTCTGGGGACATGTTCGCTGAGAAGTATGATGTTGGTCTGCCCCCGGCCTCTCTCTGCCTTCAGTGACCTAACCTCTGCTGAGGCAAGAGGCTGACTCTGCTCTACTCCGTGGTGGTATGTTCATCCCAAACACTTGGTTTATGCCCCAGAAAGAGCCTGCATCGGTGATCGTTAAGGACTGCTAGTAAACTTAGCAGCCCTGGCCTGGCCTTGGTAGACTAGGAGGTGAATCCACTCTGAGAGGAACCTCACTCTCTCAGTGCCACTGGTTGGAAAAGACTAACAAGGGCGGTGAGAGGCAAAGGCCTGAGCTACCAGGCAAGATCATAGCCTGGACCCTCCTGCCCAGAGTGTCAGGAGGCTGGGAAGGTGCATGGCTGAGGGGCAAGCCAGGTCAGCCCTGAAAGAGTTAGAGCTGTGACTGGGCCAGGCTTACCTTCATTGGACTGTGCTGTAAGAGTCTAGCCTGCAGGATGGGGATGACTCTGTGATCTAGGGATCAGCCTGGGAACTCTCTCAGACTTGACCTGGCTTCTTATTCATTCTGAAGCATTCATTTACCCAGACACCAAATGTTCACCTCTTTATGTAGATGGCTTCTGCAGGGCATCGGAGTTCTTGAGGGAGTTCAGAATAGGAATCTTCCCCTCCTCTGACTTTCTGTTCCAGGAACAACACTTGGAATGCACAGGGCCATTTCTACCATAACAAGTCTCCAAGAGAATACAGTCTAGCTTAGGGATTGAGGAAAACAGTCTGCCTGTCTCCCTAGTTGTCTCTCTGGGTCCAAGAGCCCATTTCATGGGGGTGAACACTGTGGCTATCTTGAGCGGCACTGCCCAGGTCAGATCAGCCACTAGCTAGCTGTGGAAGCACCATTTATGTCTCTCGCCCCACGCTTCACCCCAGGGTTTCAACATGGTGCTGGGCACGTGGCTTTTACAGAAGACACCCGCTCTTGACCAGGCACAGGGCACAACTGGGAGGGCGGAAGATGCGTACAGCTGATATGCCCTTGAGGGCTGGTGCTCAACACACGTTATTTATTCTACTGTTTGTCTCCCGTAGGAAGATTTAGGACTTCTCTGTTGTTGTAGGTGGCTTAGTCCAGCCAGACCACTGAGCAACTTGACATGGATTTAGATTTTTAGAGAAGAAAGGAGCAGACAGATAATGTAACCCAGTATTTTACAGACACTCCAGGACAGAGGTGGAACTATAGGAACTGATGGCCAGGTAGACGTGAGTTAGGCGCCTGGAAACTGGTAATGTGATTTCCTCTCTCCTACGGTGCTGGGCACACCTTGATTCCCAAGTGAAAACCTTCCATCACCCATGGGCTCTGATGAGAGTGTAAGGTATGTCCTGCAGTCTTTAGCCCCTCAAGCATCTATTTCTCTTGCTGTGCAGGGTGCAACCTCTCCCATCACCACAAGAATCACCCAGCTCCCACCTGAACCCAGGAGGGTCACCCAGCCTCGCAGCCCTTAGTCAGCTCCGTAAAGACAGGAAAATCCAATGAAAGAAGCTGGTAGAAATGAGCCCTTAGCAGGCTGTGGAGCCCCACACACCTTTAATCCCAGCACTTGGGAGGCAAAGATAGGCAGAGCCATGTGAGTTTGTGGTCAGCCTGGGCTGCAAAATGAATTCAAGACCAGCCAAGTTCGACACCTCTGTCTCCTGCACAGGATACATATCGGCCCGGAGATCTCCGTAATAGATCTCTGTAATAAACCTCACCTTTGCTTATTACAAAAAAAAAAAAAAAAAAAAAAGACCAGCCAAGACTACATAATGAGAGAGCCTGTCTAAGGAAAAGGAGAGCATTTATGTGCACGACTGGGGTCTTTATTGCTTGAAATCATTCTGGGGAATCAGTGTTTCTTTGTTTTTAGGAGATGAGCCACACAAGTCAGCCTACTTTGACGTCAGTCCTGACAACCTGTCAGCCCAGGCCTCCCTGACAATCATCCCTAGTTTCAGGTCTCACCTAAATAAGAAACAACATTCTCCTGCCACTGCTTCTGAGAACTTTCCTGAAGCTGGTAAAATGTTTGGTCTTTGCTAGAAAATCCACTTCGTTCTACCTCAGAAGAAGTAATGAGTGGTAAGATTCTGGCTATATTTTAGGCTGCAGAGTGGAACTTCAGATGTAACTTTCAAAGTAGGATTTTCAAAGTAGGATGAAATTGAACTATGTATTCTTTATTCCCCGTGCATAAAACACACTCATAGATACATAGAAATATTTAGACTGAGCCTATAATGAACCACCGAAAACATATTGGAAGAAGAGAAGGTAGCGAGGCCCTGCCTAACGCTTTAGACATTTCCCAAAGTGACTTCTTGATAGGTCTGAATGACACTGTCCTCAGCCAGCCCAGCCACATATTGGCCAGACTTAGCAAGGTACAATGCCTCCGTGGTCACCCAGCAGAGACTCCTCCCAGTCTAGCCCTGTTTCATTCTCCCGTCGTTCTTCTCTTATGCAGGGACCTTTCTAACTTCATCCATGCCTTACTAGGGAAATTGGTCTCTTGGCTCTGTAGTGGCACTGGCAACTTTGTTTCCAAATCCCGTGGTCCACTGTAATCACCAAGTGCCTTAGGGCTTTGAATGACTTTTGATGATATCAGGAAGTCAGACTCACCGACAGAGAATGAAATGTAACCACCAGTAAATAGCTTCAGGTCCTGAATACATGTCAGTTTCTGGGAATACATCTCAGAAACTCACTGCACGGTGGTGTTGAACACGTAGTGTTGTGCATTTGAACACCTGCATTCAATTCCACTTCTTACTGCTGGAGATCTGAGATAATTTATTTATTGGCTCCTTAGTTACTATAACAAGGAAGTAATAGTAGGACCTAATTAATAAAGTTCTCAGAAGTGAATGGCTTCTATGTACAAAGTGGTTAGTATATAATATGTATTCAGAACCATTCGCTGTCACAATTTTATTTCAGGCCAGTCCTTCCCATAGATATTCCCACCAGTACAAGTGAATAGCGTACAAAGAATACAAGTCAAAGAACTGGAGAGTGGTGACATGAGTTGGTTCCTACAGACATTCAAAAACGTTTGTTAAACACCTAGTAGGAAAACAAGTACATAGTAGGGTTCACAGCTGCATGCTGGGATGAAAAAGACATGTACCTTAATGAGTTCTTCCTGCTTGCAGGACAAACGGGCCCTTCATGTGCAACAACCAGAACAATACCTGGGTGCCCTACCCCAGAGGAGGAACCATGCCTTCTGGGCCCCCCACTCACCACCCCACCCCCTCCCCAACCCCTCCCCCAACCAAAGCACAACTATCTCCCTGGAAATCAGTCTGTTTAAATTTAACTCGAGGGGGAGAAACACAGCCGTTCCATTTCCAAACTGGAATTGTCCCCCATGTGTTTTTGGGAAGCACAGGTGCCTTGGCATTCTCCCTCTAACAATAACAGAGTCTGTTCACAATTATGAATGGTCTTGGTTGACTTCAGCTCCAGCAAAACCCATGAATCATTCCATAACTTCTGAAATTGAAAAGAAATAACAACACTCCCGCTCTGTAGGGGGTGGGGGCGAGCACAGTGTGAAGCAAAGTCATCCAAAGTAAAATGCTCGCCTTTGCTGCTGCTGCTGCTGCTGCTGCTGCTGCTGCTCCTGCTGCTGCTGCTGCTGCTGCTGCTGCTGCTGCTGCTCCTGCTGCTGCTGCTGTTGTTGTTGCTGCTGTTTGTTGGGAAGCTTCACATTTTCAGCCCAGCTGGCAATGAAAACACAAACAACAACAAAACAGAGTGAAAATACAAAAACAAGTTAGTGTCTCTGCACCTTGAGCACCACCTGTTCATTCTCCTCTGTGGAGTTTGTGACTGACCACAGTACAACCTTCCCTCCCCATCTCTCTCAGAGCTTTGGGCCAGAAATATTATTTCACTTGTGTCCCTACATTTTATGGAAACAAGAACAAAAGTAGGTACATAGAGTGAGGAATGGAGCAGACATGGGTCGCTGTCACAGATCTTGTCACAGAGACTCACATGCACACCCATTGCTAAGACCACTTTTCCAGCAGACTGTTATGTCCTCCTGATACCAGGTAACAAAATGAAGTTTTCAGACGATGTGACTCAGAGTCAGCAGTCTGTGAGGCACCAACAGGGTTGAAGTATGGGTCTGGAGCTCCTTTCTTTCCTCTTGTTCCAGAAGAGTGTATCCTTTCCTGAAGGCCACAGTGAGGCACATGCCAGTGGCCCAGATGGCTACTAGCCCTGCAAACTGAGACCAGAATGAGGCAGTCATGACAAGGACTACAGTCTTGGAGGCTTTCATTCCTATCTCTTGAGTCCTCTTCTTTCATGTTAGTCACATCAGCATAGCTACAGAGGATAGCCAAAAGGATCTTCCTGTGGAAGACAGGCCCAGTGATCTCCTCCAAGTTTCTATGTCCAATCTGCTTCTGAAGGACACGGGACAACCGGCAGCCGAAGACAGCATAGCAGGGCCTCCTAAGATCCAGTTTTGCTTATATAATTAATATTTATTTAGCTTAGATAACAGCTACTCAGACCTTACAATGAAAAGGAATAAATATAACCTGTATTTAAATATAACCCACTGTTATGGTAACATGCCTAAGATAACCGGAAAGAGGAAAGGTTTTATTTAGGTTTTGGAGATTATGGTCTGCTGGCAGCATGCAGGCTTTGGGGCCCATTCTACAGTGATGCATCACGGCTGTAGCACGGGGTAGGAAAAGCCTACTTACTTTGTGGACAGGAACAAAAGGAAAAAAGAAAGGGTCTGGAGCCCCAGTGTCCCCTTAGGAGCATGCCTCAGTGGCCAGCCCTCTCATTCAGATCCCCTTTCAAAGGCTACATCACCTCCCAGGAGTGCTGTAAGCTGAGATATTCCAGCAACGTGGCCTCTATACTCAAAGAAAACCATAACTAGCTTATGAAATATTTATTTCCAGACTCCTTTTATTGTATATGGACCTGTTTTTAAACAAAAGATATTATCATACCAAATACATACTTTTGTTGCTTGTTTTTATACTCAGTATGCTCTCTGAACATCTCCCACACCAACGTATATAATTGTGTGCCACTTTGTAGGCTCTTTGGTCGTGTATGGAGGTTTTTGGGAGGCCTTGTCTGTGTTTCTTTCTCTGCCCTGAGAGACAGGGTCAGTAGAAAACGCTCATAACCACTGCTTCGCAGGTTCACATTCAGACACTGCAAAGTTCTGACCTCAGAGAGTCAGCCTTGGAGCCTTCCTACTTCAAGCTCCGATTGGACTCTACTAAGTCCATCAACCCAGAGACATTGCCAAAGTAGATGTCAACTCCGTGAACTGCACATTGACGCTGGAAACCATGCGGAATTGTCCTGATGCCGTTTAAGCACTGAGCAGGTAGTCTCAATAGAGAAGAAAAGGATCATTTTCTCACAGAACTCCTTTGAATGACTAGACATTTTTAAAAAAAGCCACCATAGCTAGGTGTGACGGCACACAAGAACTCAAGAAGACTGCAGCAAGAATATCATGAGTTTAAGGCTACAGAACAAGGTCCCATCTCAAAACAAGTGGAACTGAAAGGAAGTGTCCAAGTCAGTGTTTCCCTCACCACCCTTGGAATCCAGCAGTGGCTAAAATCCCTGCAAGGAAAGAGATGGTCTGAAAGTGTCCCGACCATTAGACAGGAGAGACCTGTCCAGGCACTGATACATGGAAATGTCTGTTCCCTTTAGAGCCCATCCCCTAGAGGAGCTGTGGTGCCATATTCTTCAGAGTTTAAGGAAAATCGTTTCAGAGATGAGTGCTAGAGATAATGGCTGGATGTTTATTATTTTCTGCCTCAAGTGGATTGGCAGATGTGGTAACCGCTGTCTGTAACCAAGATTCTGGAACACTGCAAATGTCATTGTTAATTACCACCGGAGGCTTCAGCAGGGCTCTCCTTACTAACCCTCAACGGCACTGCCATTTACCCATCATAGGATAATGCTGTAAGAGGATCTGGGGACCTAGACCTTCTGGCTGCCCTTGTGAAGTTTTTTGGGTTACAGATTTCCCAGGTTAAGGACCCTATTCAACATTTATCTTCAAAGAAAATAATGTTCTAAAGAAACACAGTCCCCAGCCCCTTCCTGTGCCCCTTGGAGCCTTGTTTACAGTCCTCAAAGTCCTCTTGGGGATAGGGCACCTCCCAGAAATCCTAAGGTTGCAAGGTTGAGGTAAGATCTTGGATTTGAGGCCAGCCTGGTCTATACTTAGCAAGGTCCTGTCTCAAGGAAGCAAATAAACAATCAACAAAGTGAGGTAACACACAGCATATCTTAGAGAATTGGTCAGTGGCTCTGGTAATGCCCCGTGCCACAGAAAGGATCAGTGGTGTCCATGAGCCTTGCAAAATAAAATCTTAGGTCCAAAAGGATGCTTATGGGTAAGGCTTCTGAGTCGTAAGATCTACTCTTCCCTCGCCCTGCATCTGTGAGCAGGAAGAGTGAGCACTCTGTGAGTGGAGACAGGAGGCTTCATACACATGCTCTGCGTTCAGGGCAGAGCCTAGCAACCCTGATGTAATTTTACATAGGTTACTAAAACCACGCCCCTAAAGTGCTTGGAAACGGTACCTCTCAGTAGCACCAGGGAAGTGGCCTCTCGCTATTGTCAGCTCAAGGTATGCAGGGCTCCAGATCTCAGAGGCAGGCTAGAGTTTACTTTATCCCCTGGGCCTGCAGAGGTTATCCATCTGCAAATGGAGACACTCGGCTGCTTCTCAGCATCCAAGTCAATTTAGCAGCCAGGCAGGCGTTGGGCACGCTGGCAATGCCTCATACTGAGGGAGGCATTAGGAATGGGGTGTTGGTTTTCAACCACTTCCCTAAAAATGATTTGAAATTTGTCCAGTTAGCCCATCATAGCTCTATGACAGCCGTGTTGGGGAGTGAGCCCCATATATATTGTACACCTACCTATGGCATTTTCTTTCATTGTCTTGAGTTGCTCTGAATCTCCTGTTTTCTGTTCACTTTGCTGATTCCTCCAAGGAATCCCTACAGAGAACTCTACAAGCTGTGACTCAGTCTTGGTATAGTTGGGTGATCTCCTGGTTCGGGGAACTTGTGGTCGGGCATAAGAGTGTTGTGAGCTGGGAAGCAGGCCAGTGTGTTCTGGCCAGGGTCAGCCCTTGGGTGGGTGTGTAGAAGGTAATCAGAACACTGCAGCAGGTCCATGGCTCAGTTATCCCAGCTAAGGAATTCTTGTCCTGTGTAGAACACAAAGGCAAAGCAGGTGGGAGCCAAGAAACAACAGGTGTCTCCAGAAGAGTTTCTCCCGAGGGGTGACAGTAGCATCTCCAGGTGTCCTTGGAGCCCCATACTCTGTATGAGGACCTCTGTGTGCTTGACAGGGCAGGCTTTGCTCCCTGCTCTGTGGAGTGCGGACAGACTGAGAGAGCCAAGAAAGCCATATTGGACTCTTCTACAGACCTTATGCTACTCTGCTCCTATAAGGGCAACTGTGCTGAGAGCCTGAGTTCTAACTGCCACCACTATCCACAGGAATGAGTCACAGGGCAAAGGTGTGAGGGTCATATCATCCCTTTCCCTCCCTCCCGCCCTCATCCTTCCACTGTGGATCTCTTTCCTTCCTCCTCACCTCTTTCCTGCATTCACATGCATTTACTTTTCTCTGAGGCAGGAGCTTGGAAATAGCCCAAGCAGGTCTTTGTCTAGAGACCCTCCCCCTCCTTCTTCCAGCTCCTAAAGTCTTGGGATTACTGTGCCATTGTGCCAGGCTTGGCCTAACTTCTGGAGGCTTTTCCCAGCCTTGGATACCCCCCGCCCATCCTGAGCAGCTTGAAGAGTGTCTCCCTCTAGCATTAGCCTGTGGGTGCTTCTGTAAATCTCACTAGTCTTTATAATGAAGCCTCCTGCCGGGCTTTGGGTTCCATTGTATTTGCTTTCATCATTCACTACTATTTAAAGTATGAGGTGTGATTTTCCACCTAAGATTGAGTTATAAATTTTCCCCCTAGAATGAGGAGATATTCTTGTTTCCGGAATGAAGTCAAAGTACTGCTAAGCAAGAGTGTGGCAGCTGAGGTTTAGAAGACGCTGAACCAAGCCTGCCCCTTTCCTCACCCTGTAGCCTTCTGTCCTTGCCAAGGCTGCTGAGAAGGTGTTTTGATTGTGTGTCTGTGTGTTTATGCCTCATGGAGCTCCCAGGTCCAGGCCTGTGGCAGCTGAACCCAAGCAGAGAGGGACACTGTCTGCTGGTAGAGCCTGGCAGAGCCTCAGTGGGAGCCTGTGCTTAGGGAATGGAAATGCTGTGGACACGGACTTCCCTGTATTATGACCTAGAGGCAGGCTGTATTCCTGCCTGACCACTGTCTATGTTAGGGGGCAGTATGCCAGCCCCTCAGCCCTTCCCCTTCCTGTGTGGGCACAGCAGTCATTGAAAAGCACCTCCTTTATCTCTTAAGACTGGAGCACACTGGGCCATCTCCTTGCTTCCTATACTCTCAGAGGCTATAGTATTAATGACAGTAAGAAGACCTGCAGGACGCCATGATGGCTCCTGCCTGTGATTCCACCATTCAGAAGGCCGAGGCAGGATTGCTCCATAGTCCATCGTGGGCTACAGAGTAAGCTCCAAGCCAGCCTGAGACCCTGTCTGGAAAAAAAGAGTGAGAATCAAAAAGACGTGGGGGCACAAATGGTCTAAAAATTGATCCTGAACCCCATGTCAGAATCCCTGATGCCTTCTTTATGTTAGAAATTGACAAGCTGATTCTGAAATGCATTTGGAATTTTAAGAGACCCAGGATCGCCAACAGCACTAGAAAGGAATAAAGTCAGACTCAAAGCTTGACAATTTACAACTCACCACAAAGCTTTGGTGACCAAGACCACATGGCTGCCACATGGTCACCATGTGGTACTGATGTGAAGGTGGGTAGGTAGAGTGGTAGCACTAATGTGAGAGTCCAGAAATAAGCCCACAGGCCTATGGACGAGGTGGATTGTGCCATGAAGAAAATGTCATTTATTCACAAAGAATAACCAGAGATATATGAGTGCATGTGGGATATCACATCCTATACAGAAATCACCTCAAGTCCCAAACAGAAGGACAAAGCTACAAAACACAGGGTAAGCGTGATAATGGAGGATGACAGGGGAAACCAGATAAACCCGACTTCATCAAAATTTAAAATGTTTGTGCTGGGAAGACATACAAAGACTTACATATGTTGGGAAGATGTGGAGAACACAGAACCTTCATTACTAGTGGGGATATAAGATGGCGAAGCCTGGCAGTTCTTCAGACGATTAGCCATACAGTTATATTACAAGCCAGAAATTCCCTTCCACGTATATACCCAAGAAAAAGGAAGACATAGGTCCACATAATCTTGTTCAAAAATATTAATAGGAACATCATTCATAATAGCCAAATAGTAGGAACCATCCAAGTGGACCAAGGCAGCCTAAGATGAGATGGTGTTCTGGTGGTATCCAACACAGACACAGAGGGACTGGAGACCTCACTTCGTGCACTAATGTGCTCACATGAAGTCCCAAACATGGACATCCACAGAAACAGACAATGATACTAACACTAGAGATTAGCAGACACGTGGGAAGCGGGTGTGAGCGAGAGGCCACAGGGTTTCTTCTGAGGGAGACGGGTATTCCAGAATTGACTATGGTGGTGGTTGCTCATGTCTGAATGCTGAAAACCAACTAATTACATATTTTAAATGGGCAAATTGTATGGTATATGTGAGTTATATTTCAAGCCATAAAAAACAAGAGTACCACCGTTTTCAGCATTTTAAAATATTAACCCATTTTATTGTCACAAATCACCCTATAATATAAATATTCCCACCTTGCTTCTGAGGAAATTAAGGCAGAGTGACCCAAGGTAGTATTCTTGTGTGTGTGTGTGTGTGTGTGTGTGAGAGAGAGAGAGAGGGGGGGGGGGGGGGAGAGAGAGAGAGAGAGAGAGAGAGAGAGAGAGAGAGAGAATATTGTCCTCACTACAGTCAGTATCCCTGACTGTAGGTACAAGTGTTCCTAACAAAGGCAGGACATCAATCTGCCTCCAGACTTTACCCTGAGCACCTACTGTGCTACGTGTAAAGGGGTCCCTGCAACAACTAGAGCTTGAGTCCCCTCAATTTTGTGTGGGGAAAGGAAGTCGTAGAACATCATCTAAGAGACTATAAACTAACTCGCTCCAAATCAGGCTCTCCCATTCCTGGGCCTCGATGCCTTCATCTTTTGAACCGTATCTCAGGCTAGGTGTAAGAGACCCCATCCTTTAGACCTTGGAAGTAACGAGGCTGCGGACGGTGCTTGGAAGTAAGAAAACAAAGCTCCTGACTGGGATCCTGCCTGGGATCCTGCCTGGGATCCTGCCTGGGATCCTGACTGGGATCCTGCCTGCGATCCTGACTGGGATCCTGACTGGGATCAGGCCCCACTGCCTAACAAGACCATGCAGCATCTTTGCTGCGGCTGGAATTACATCCGCCCAGAGCGGTAACCACGGTTACTTCAAGCTGACGAAGCCCTGACTAGCAGTTGTGCCTCTGGCTCTGTTGAAGCAGGGTTAGAAATCAGATCCCGTGTTTTTGAAAAGCTCTGTGTGGTGGAACAGTCTTTAACACCCTGTTTGCTGGGGCCACGAGGTAGCGAACTCTACTTTCAGACCTGGGAGCCACCACCATTTTGACTATTTTCTAAGATCATCTGACCACATGGGACTGACCCCCTGTAGGACTCTGGCTTCCTAGGATCACTCAGGTCCTGGCTAAGGAGATCATTTCTCAGCACATAGGTGTTGGCTGTGGCAGGTCATAGCCATGTGGGCAGAAGACAGTACAGTGGCCACTGACACCAAGCTCTTGGAACTTCGCACGGGGCCATGATAGCCAGCACTTCTTTCACTTCTTTTTCTGTCGACTGTGCCTGCGTCCCATTATTAGTCCCAGCTTCAGTCATAGCCAGAGAACTAGAAAGTAAGCCAACTTGGGAACAATGACAGGATACTCCACTAGTACCCTCCACCACACCCGCCTCAGGTCCCCGCCCCCAACTGCTGGTTTTCACCAGCATTGACACACATGTGTGCTTTTAGATGGGTCTACCCAGAAGTCTAAGGGCAACTGAGCCAAGAAAAAGTCCATTTTTTTCTTCTTCTTTACGGGAGCTTGGGCTTGTCTCATAGAAGCCTCACTGCAAGCACTGGGTGTGGCCTGGTTTACTCAGACAGGAGGGAGCTAGCCATTGCCACCCCTGAGTGAGAGCTGCGTCTATTCTACACACCTATTCTATCTGTATGGATTTGCCTTGGGTCCTATAGTGTTCCTTTGGTTCAAACCAATGAGGTCATGCTCACTCAGCCCTGACCATTTAGAGGGTGATGTGCCTTCAAGCATTCAGAACATGTTCTTCACCGAATCATCCACTAACTCACAAACATAGCAGGGATGCCCCTGACCCCAAAGGAGTGGCAGGTCCACCTAAGAAGGGGTGGTTTGTACCACAGCAGCAACAGGAGGGATCATCCAAACAAGAAATACTTGGGCCAAAAGGAGGCAGGACACTTGTATAGAAAGGCACCCTTGTATAGAAGACACCAAGGAAAATTCTGTGGACAAGTGTCATTTACGCTGGCCTCTGAAGACTCAATAACATTTAGGAACTGTCATTTTCTGTTAAACACAGCCCACTGAGAACAAAAAACAGAGCAATTAAGGCAGCCGCCATTCTAAGTTCTAGGTCAGGCTTATACTAAACCCATGGTAATTGTGGAAAGTTCTAGGAAAGAAAGATGCAGCTGGTTTAAGAAGGGATTGTGGGCACTTTAGGTTGGACATGTAAACTAAGGAGCTCCAGGACTCAAACTCAGACATGTCAGACATCCCACAGCGACTGCCCGATTCCTCCATGCTAAGGACACTGCCATGCATGTAAGAAAGCGAGGGAGGGAGGGAATCGGCTCTCCCAGCCCCTGGGTCAGCCCTCTTTCCTCGAAGCCTAGTCGCTACCGCTACTGTAGGGCACACAGCTGTCTGATCCCCAGCGGGGAAACATGGCTGACTGCAGTGCCCTCTTTGACATGTCAGAGATGGGATAACACCCACACCTTCTCTTCCATCCAACTGCTTGCATCCAGAGCCTGCAAGACCCAGCCCCCTTGAAGCAGCTGGTAAGCTTCCTCCAAAGGTCATGTTGCAGGCAGCCCATGCCTGTATCCACCAGCTGTAACCACAGAGGCTGCAGTGGAGAAACCCTCTCTCAGGCACTGTGTTCATAGTGGCATGCCCAGGTGACAATCTGCAGGGTCACACGCAGCCCTGCCCCGACACAAGGGTCGTTATGGACACCCCTGCCCCTGCTATCAATGTTGTGCTGTGGCTACTGTTGGATGCTGGGTAATCAAGTTCAGTATCTTGAGGTTACATGGTGCTCAAGCAAACTCCCTAGCTGGGAATGGAGAAGGTGCGGACACATGTTGGTGACCCAAAGCTCCTTCCCCTTGGATTCCCTTACGGAAAAGCTCTGGCAGTACTCCCCCCTCAGTGCCTGCCAAAGGACCTTGTTCTCCACGATTCTGCATTCTCCCCACCCCACTCCCAGATCAATCACACAGATTGGCCGCTGTCCTCCACCCTCCTACCCTACCACCCTTCCCCTCCTGAAGCCACTCCTCTCATTCTCTCCCAAAAGACTTTTCAAAGAGCAAAATTTTGTCTATTTGATCACTCGACGAAATAGTCAAGTAGGACTGTTCATTATGTAACATTTTATGTGTGTGAAACCGTACATTAGACTATGGTCTGATGAGAGAGGTACCCACTTAGCTAAGCCGAGCCCTCTCTGTAGCCTTCCTGAATAAGCTGGCCTCCAGTTGACCATGCTTTCTCCTCTCTGCTCAGTTTTCTTCTCTATTCTGGAAGTCTTTGCTGAACTCAGCTCCCCTTGGTTGTTACCATTCCCACGTCTCCTCACCACACAGGCTGGGGAATGACCACCCAGGGAAACTGTCATCTGTACCCTGTTGTCTCTCTGCCTTGGGGTACGTGGTTTCCTTCACCTAGAATAACCCCACCCACATGCCCCAAATCTCTAGCTGTCACACCCACCTTTTCTGCTCGGCCGTAAAGTGTCATGGCTTTCCTGGAGTCGTACTCGACCTTTCTCCAGTCAGCTTTGCTTCCTCCTACCCTAGGCTCTTTTAAAACATGGGTGAGTTTCCTCTTCTCCTGCAGCATAGCTCACATTCCGCTACCTTTTCTTAGGATGAATGTTTTCCCTGACTGCCTCTCCCATGCTGGATAATTGACTGCCCAGCCTTTTAACTGTGTAGCCTAGCTGAGCTCAACAGTCAGCACAATAGAAGTTCAGTAAGTTACACGCTTAGGATGTGTTGTACAATCTTCCTAATGCCCTGCTCACATCTTCCCTGGAGTCCTTCAAAGATGGCCACCCATCTGTCTCTCCAGCAAGCTAGCAGCTTCTTGACAGGAATGATACTTGACAAATACTGGCCAAATATATAAACATCTGTAAGCAGCCTGTCTAAGGCAGAGAATTAGAATCAGTTCTAAGAGAACCATTGCTAATGTATAGCAGTACTTAAACAAAAAGATCCGTACAGAATATTTAGAGTTACAGACTAGAAATATAAAGGTGAGGGAATCGTGGTATTGACCATGCATTTTTATATAAACACACTGAGTGTGAAAGTCCTCACTCATTTACATAAGGTCATTTACATAAAGGTGTGAAGTGTCTCCACAGGCCCAGGTTCTGAGGGAGAGTTTTACTTGCCTGCCTCAGTTGCCTTTCATAAACATGAGCTTCCTTGCTTTAGACAACACTAATACAACATGCGCAGTTCTCTAAAACAGTAAGTCATATCGTATGTCTCTTCCCCATGCTAAGCATAGTACATTCAGGGTAATTAACATGCAGAGACCCCCACCACCCATAGCTGTCATTTCTAGTTTTCTATGTGCCCTTCTGATCCCTGTCAATATGTGTCAAAAGAGACTTTGGCTGCTGCCAGAAATAAAAGTGAGGCACTGATCTTACCCAGTGGTGAATGTCGCACTTGATAGGCAGGCTTGTGAGCAGCTACTGCGTGAAGGAGTGCACTGCTTACCACATGCCTGCTTCAGTGGGGAGATGGGGTTGCTGTGAAGATGCTAGTGGCTGGGCTCTGCCATGTGGCATAGGGAAGCAAGCAGTAAGCACATAAGACACTAACATACCAGAGAGAGATAGACTGTGACGGAAGCTTTGACAGTGTGACAAGGGGCTGTGATTTGCTGAGAATGATCAGAGATGCCCTCTCTGAGGTAACAGAGCTTCTCCAGAGCAGGCAGAGAGATGAAGGGAGTTTCCCACGCAGAGGAAATAGCGAGTGCAAAGACCCTGAGATGGGAGTGGTTTAGTGTGTTTAAAAACCAGGCGCCAAGCCAACACCCAGAGGCAGGCAGATCTCTGTGAGTTCCAGGCCAGCCGCAGCTTTATATATTGAAACTTTATCTCAAAATAATAGTAAGATAACCTGACTTACAAGGTTTGCTGGCAAACACCCCCCCTCCCCCGCATCTCTGCTCCCTGCAAGGCTGAAGCAGGAGGATTACAAGTTTCAGGCCATCCTGAGGAATATAGAAGTACCCCCATCTAAAAATCTCAAGACATAATAAAGGAGGAAGAGAAGGGGCCGAAGGGAAGAGGAGAGGAGGCGAGAAAGGAAAGAGATCTTTGTGGCTGAAGTGCAGTAGGGGTAGGGCTGGGAAATGGAGTCACGTGGGGAGTGGGAAGCTGGGGTTGGGCTATATTTGAGACAGTGGTAAAGATTTGAGTTTTTATTCTGAGAGTGGTGGGAGCCTCTGGGGATGGCCCAGGGATGAGAGTAGAAGCAGATAGATCATTAGGGGACTGGCCATGGGGGCCCAGAACTGAGAAGAAGGATCGGGAAGGTGACAGAGCAGTCGGGCTCTCTGTGTGTTTGAAGGTAAAACAAGATTTCCTTTCATATTCAACGTGGGTGTGAGGGAAGTCAAGGATGAATACGAGGTTTGGGGCCAAGGAGCTGATGAAATGGGGGTGGTACTCACTGAGATGTGGAAGAAGGTGAGAACCAAGCAAAGGGGGGGAGCTTGTTTGCACTCCGAAAGCTGGGAGCATCGCAAGTTCATCCTAGACAGCCACACTGCTCTTTACCAAGATGCCCAAAGGTTGCTTCCACACCTCAAGACTGAGCTTCAGAATCCACTCGGAGCCACAGGAGCCTTGGCTGTGACAGTACACACAGTGTACTGAGTGTGGGTTAGACAGGGGTAAAGGGGTTAGCCCCTGTACCAGCACAGCCAGGGAGAGGGAAGGAGGCACAAGCCAGAACTAAGCTTTTGTATTAGGTCACTTCAGGCTGCATAGAATAGAAAACCCAACTTAAAATGGCTCAGATAAACTGTATGGAAACTGCAGCTCACATATCAGAAAATATGAAAATTCAGTCATCCTAAAACTGCTCGGAGATCTTGTCAGTGATCTGCATCTTCAGCTGGCCACCTCACGTTAGCTCTTCACATTAACAACATCCAGGCCCATGGAATCCTGGGCCATGAGAGGACCTGTGATGGTTTGTATATGCTCTGCCCAGGGAATGGCACTATTAGGAGGTGTGGCCATGTTGGAGTAGGTGTGTCACTGTGGGTGTGGGCTTAAGACTATCATCCTAGCTGTATGGAAGTCAGTATTCAGATGAAGTAGAACTCCGAGCTCCTCCTGCCTGCCTGGATGCTGCCCTGCTCCCACCTTGATGATAATGGACTAAACCTCTGAACCTGTAAGCCAGCCCCAATGAAATGTTGTTCTTTATAAGACTCGTCTTGGTCATGGTGTCAGTTCACAGCAGTAAAACCCTAAGACAGGACCTAACACGTCTCGTTTCTGACACCCCAGATTCAATTTACTGTTACACCTCATTATATAGATGGGTCCAATATCTCTTCCTAAGCCATTATTGGTTAAGGCAGTGTAGTTACATGATGAATTCAGACCAATCAGATCACAAGTAGGACTTGGCCAGCAAAGATGAAAATAAATATGGTGGATGACTTGACCACCAACAGTGTCTGCCCCCATCTTGAGCAGTCAAAAGGAGTTGCCCCTGAGAAGAAGGACGTGGGTGTAATAGGAAGGATGGCTAGCTCAAGCTGGTGCACAGAAGCATGGAAGGCATAGGAAGTTGGGGGCTGATGAGCTGGCCGCACTGTGGCAGGGAATGGAAGCCTTACGATGGAACCATAACTTCATACCTTGGTAGTGACCTTGAATGATTGGAGGTCTTCAGATCTCCCTTCTAGGTCAGCCCAACTCCAGAAAGGAGTTTATAAAGAACTTCTGGCCTGGCATGTTAAAATAGAAATAACGCTTGTGGGGAAAATGAGACGTCATCATTTTAGCTCTCTGTGTGGCTGATCCAGAGTTAGAGGGCTGACTCTGAGTAAAAAGCAAAGCAGGGCAGAGCTTTGCTTTGGGAAAACTAACCAGAAACTGAAACCAATTGTTGGTTGTGCCTGTTTTCTTTCAGATCCTGTATCAGACTCTTGGAGTTGCAAATGACAGGAACTCTGCCCACACTGGCTTAGATAAAGAAACATAGCACAGGTCACCTGACAACCTTGTCCCAAGGGCTCCAAGAGTACCATCAGGATCTGCTGTCTTTCCCATGTAAACCTCACACTTGAATGGCTCAGTCCACAGGACCATGAGATGACAGCATCAGCCTCAAGTCCCCAGTGTGGGTCTCCTCACTGCACTTGCCAGGACACATCTTCTTTGTTCTTTCAGAGTCACTTGCTGTCCATTCCCATCTGGGCAGCAACTGTAATGTGATGGCTTAGGTCTCACCTTAGCAGTGTTACCAAGAGTTGGAGAAGAGTGGCCTCCAAACACCTGGTGCTGGCAAATGGTGGACAAACAGATCCTAAGTGATATAAGCTCCAAATAGCCAGGCCAAGATACTCCCCAAAGTCTAAGAAATAAATACCTAAGATTTGTTTCACTGTTCCTTTGATATGTGTTACAAGTTACTAGCAGAGACATCTCACCAGACCCCACAGTATCCTTAGAAAAGGAAGAGTAGGAATCATGTTTGTAGGATAAAGAAACTGAGGGCCATCTAGATAGAAATTGGCAAGTCTATCTTACGACTCCCAAATCCAGAGTTCCTGTCCACTGCACCCATGGCCAACTGTGAGACCATGGCATATTTGAAAGAAGTTCTTAAACAGCACAAATAAAGTCAAGTAAAAGAGTGATCCTCGGAGCTGCCATTGCTAGAAGCCTCGAGATTTGTAGATGGTAAAATAAAGAGCATCATTAAGCTCAAGGCATGTTTTAATAAGAGTTAATTGACTTTTACGAGACAGTCAGCAAATATTCTCCCTTCTAACTAAGATGGGTTCTAGGAAGAAGGTTTGTTATACAGAGCCCCAGGTGGTCATGCCCAGGCAGGTTGACCCCTACAGCCTCCCTGAAGGAGGAGGAAGAAGAGAAGGAGGAAGAAGAAGAAAGAAGAAGAAGGAGGAGGAGGAGGAGGAGGAGGAAGAAGAAGAAGAAGAAGAAGAAGAAACAGACGAAGAGGAAGAAGAAGGAGGAGGAGGAGGAAGAAGAAGAAACAGATGAAGAGGAAGAAGGAGGAGGAGGAGGAGGAGGAGGAAGAAGAAGAAGAAGAAGAAGAAGAAGAAGAAGAAGAAGAAGAAGAAGAAGAAGAAGAGGAAGAGGAAGAGGAAGAGGAAGAAGAGGAAGAAGAGGAAGAAGAGGAAGAAGAGGAAGAAGAAGAAAGAGTAGGAGTTTGCCTGTTAGGTGACAGAAATCAATCTGCTCTGAAGGTCCAACTATTTCGCCTCTCTATGTAAAAGTCAGCCTAGCACCGAGGCAGCCTAGGGCCGAGGCAGCCCCTCTACCCATGTTTTCATCAGCCTTTCGTTCTCAGGTTCCTCAGCTCTGCCACCGCCTGATCAACCAGACTGCCATTGTCTTGGGTGAGCAGGTGGCTCCGGACCATCCCTGCTAGATTTCCACGTGTTGTTCCTAAGAACACTCTCTGGGGCCCAGACAGAACAAGAGGCTTCCAGCTGCTGTCTCCAATCCCTGGAAGGCCTGTATAAACAGGCCTGTGCTTGTCCTTTCAGAAAAATGAACAGTGAGAAAAGAGATAGAAAGTCTAAGAAAGCACTCCCTGCCCTCATAATAGGTCCTCTCAGAGGATGCTGGAGGGAACTGTGTGTGCTTAGGGTTTGATGAGAACATGCCTGCAGGTATGAGATGCATCGTCTGTGCCATGCTCCGACCTTTGTGGTTATACCCTTGGGTGGTAGAGCACTCAGCACGGTGCGTGGTAGCCTCTGTGAGCAGGGTCTTCTAACTCCAGTCTTTGCTGACCACCACATGCCAGGCTGGGCAAGACTTTCAGACAGGACAATGGAATTCAGGAAATGAATTGCTAGCCAGCTTCCAGAAGGACCAGAACCATCCACATAATCCAGATGAGAGATACACATCATCTGTGCCCCAGTTAGAGAACTTCCCAGCCAAAGAGCTCTGAGCTACCTCCTCGGACCTCTGTGGCCTTGTAAGCAAAGCAGTCTTTGCCAGCCTCCACTCGCCCTGTGTGGGACAGCCCGGCTTAGGTTGCTCTGAGGAGGAAAGATGTCACACGTCACCCACTGAGCATGACATCCTGTACCATAATTCCTTGCTGTGGCCACAGGTTGTGCATCTCTATCCCATGGCATCTTGGGGTGCCAGCCCTTCATGAGCCTTGCCAAGTTGCCAGACATGGGGTAGATCATCCCGCACCAGAAAAACCCAAGTAGATTCACAGATGCCCTGAATATCTTTCTTCCTGGCTGGGTGCTCAGAGGGGACCTGCTGCTTTGGTAGCACTTGTCTTCTGCTGCTCATTGGGGTCTTTCTTATAAGTGGATTCTAAGTCACCCTGGGGAGGCACTGTGCTAGAGCCAGGTCCTAAGCTGTGGGGATACTCAGGGCTGGTGATTGCCCCCTGCCAACGGCTTTTTACGGAGTTGCTCTCACTTGACCTTAGAGTGTCCCAGGAGATAGCAGCAGCACCAGGCATCTCGAGCTGAGGGTCGGAGCAGAGAACAGCCCCAACCCCCTCTTGCCAGCTCTCCCAGAGGACTCTAAAGGGCCATGGGTATCGTGCCAAGACCTACCACCCCCATCGTTTTTCCATGTCACCAGCAGCAGCATGGACTCACCTTGCAACTTTGTCTTATCACAAAGATTAGTAGAAAGGAAGCTTGGAAGATGAAGTCAGAAGACTGGGTTAGAAGGCCAGTGACCTTGAACAAATGACATCTTTGCAAACTTTCCTATTGCCTGGAAGGTGGTTAAAAGGGGACAGCTATGCTGTCTCCAGGACGTATAGCAGGACTGCAATGCAAGACTTGGTTGCTTGAGAATCATTTAAAATAAACGAGAGGTGAACTGTAGAAATGAAAATATTGTCACAGCCCAGTAGGGCAGACATTGTCCACTCTTCTCCGTCAGCGTTAGTGAGTAAAAGCAGGCATGTTCGTGGCCCTGCCCTCCCATGACAGCTCTAAGCTGTGTTGTCCTGCTGGGCTACTCTCAGGTTCGGTTCCCACAGGATGGTATAGACACGGCTTATCCGGCTCATCCTAATGGACTATAAGCCTCTGTCCTGCGGAAACAGAGCTGGGATCTGGGTGGCAGTGTAGGATAGAGGGGCCCAACCTGAACCTCTCTCTTCCCCAGGTTGGGGGAGGAAGGGAGATGCCACTTTCTGTATGTGAGCTCCAATCTGAAATCTAAACCAAGCCCCAGGGAGATTTGTTAAAATTCAATTAAGACTTGTATTAAATTTATATCATACAGGTAAGCTTTATAATGTTAAGTGTTCCCGCTCAAGCATGTCTTTTTAAAAGTCTTATTGTATAGCTGTAGCTGGCCTGTAACTCACTATGTAGACCAGACTGACAGAGAGTGCCTGCCTTTGCCCCCTCAGCACTAGGATTAAAGACATACCACCACACCCAGCTGTGTCTTCAGATTTTCTTAAATTTCTTCATCTCCATAGCCCTAAGTTAATTTTTAACTGAGAAATTTATATAATGTTTATCACACGTAAGTTATTTTAAAATATGTCTACATTGTGGAATGGCTAAATTAAGATAATTAGCATAGTTTTAAGTTTTTTCTTGCTGGTAGATAAAATTATTCCATTTTTGAGATTTTTGTTTGTTTGCTTTTTGGATCCAGCCCCTTGTCAACATTATTAAATATTAGCACCTTAACTTTCCCAAATATCCAACATCATTAAGATTATCTTCTGCAGGGTTGGGGAATTTAGCTCAGCGGTAGAGCGCTTGCCTAGCAAGTGCAAGGCCCTGGGTTCGGTCCCCAGCTCCGAAAAAAAAAAGAAAAGATTATCTTCTGCATCATTTGGTGCCATTTTCTTACTTTTCATGTTAGTTTTAAGATCATAGTAAGTAACCATAGTGATGACCATTACTGTTTAGTAACCATAGTGATGACCATTACTGTTCAGTAATCATAGTGATGACCATTACTGTTCAGTAACCATAATGACAACCATTACTGTTCGGTAACCATAGTGATGACCATTACTGTTCAGTAACCATAGTGGTGACCATTACTGTTCAGTAACCATAGTGACAACCATTACTGTTCAGTAACCATAGTGACAACAATTACTATTCAATAGCATGCTTCTTGTTGGGTGTTGCTAGCTTTTATTCTGAGTAAAGCGCTAGTTTCCATGTCTGGTTTTTACTTACTTAGAAATGATCTGAATTTTTCTTTATAAAATTTAAAATCCATTACTAACTGTGCATATTAGTGGGCTTCATGGAGTGCCTTCATTCATTCCTGGGGTATGCACTGGCATTAAACCCAGCCTTCTTTACCCGCCTCAATACCATTGCCAAGAAGAGCTGTTTTTGCTTCCATTGGTGTGGGCCTGCACACTGCACCCTATACCCTGCACCTTGCACCCCATGATGAGTGTCGTGGATGATATTGATAAACACACTATGATCCCAGAGCGACAGTCAATTGTAACATGACTTTTTCCCTTTGATTCTTGACTAGATTCAGTTTGATTGTTTATTATTTTTAGATTTAATGTATTGTTTTATGTATATAACTGTTTTGCCTGCATGCACGTGTGTATACCATGTGTGTTCAGAGCCCACAGGGGCCAAAAGAAGGCATTGGATTCCCTGGGACTGGAGTTATGGGCAATTGTGAGCCACTGTGTGAGTGCCAGGAAACACATGTGCATCCTCTGTAAGAACAACGAGCGCTCTTAGCTGCTGACCCAACTCTGTAGCCCCTACATCTTATTTATTTATTTGTTTTTATTTTTGCTTTTGTGACTTTTGAGAAAAGGTCTGTCTCTGTGTGCAAAGTGAGAGATAAAATGGCCTTCATAAAGTTGGCAGGTCGGGAAACTTAAGATACTATGCTAAGAAACCATAGTATCCGCTGTAATCAACAGGAGAATGTACAAAGGGCCAGAGCTGAAGTAGCTACTCAACGAGGAGTCACTTAGCCCTCCCAAGAAAATCCTCAAAGTTATGCTACGTAACTAAGTTTCATTAAGCCAGCCTGGAACTCATAGCAATTCTCCCATCTCAGTTTCCCTCATGCTAGAACCACAAACATGAACCGCCTGCCTAACTTAATTTGATAGTTTTGAAAAAAACAAGTTTTGAAATAATATTGTTGTACATACAGACACACACATATTTATTTATTTTCTGGTCACTCTGGCTGTTCTTTCTTGGTGACATGTCTATTCCTTGAGCTGAGTCAGTTTTGCTGATTATGTTTGGCAACTGGATCTTCAAATTCTCAGGTCTGCGGCCACAGAGGGTTGAATGGTTCTGCCGTGACGTTATCTTTTCCACCGCCGTGGTTGAGTTTCTGCTCTTGTTCCTGGACTTGTTCTGTTTGCTGTCTTCCTCCTAACTACCCGTAATGAGCCTTGTTTTGCTTGGTTTAAGGTCGTTTGCATTTATGAAAGCCCTTCACTCCTTTGCCGTTTTGAATCTTGCTTTGCTTTTGACTGTGTTTTTCTGTGAACCTGTGTTCTACCCTACTTCCTGTGTGTTGCCTCTGGGAAGGACTTTGCTGCCCACCTAGGGAAGCGGTTTATGATGCTTATATAGTTTTCAATATCTTTCCTTGTTTACTTTTAAATTCTAGGTTTATCCAGAATGTGTTTCTTAGTTTTAAACTAAATGTTTTCCTTTTTTTTTTTCTATGATGTTAGGGATCTAGCCAATGTCCAGAGCAGAACTAGGGCTTCCACCATGTATGGTCTTTCTGTATAAAGTCTTTGTGTGTGGCTGCTCTCTCAGCTGAGTCAGTGCCCATGTAGACCTAGGAAAGGGGAGGGGAGAGGAGTGGTGAGCAGACCCTTACTCATCTGCTTTTCTGACCTGCACATTTCTCCCATATTGGATATCTGTTGTGGTGAATTTGTTGTTTGCATCTAAATATTTTCCATAAATAGAATGTCTGGGAATATAAGAGATATGATGTTTGGAACAGTTAGCGTAAGCCAAGACAGACCTTGTTCCTATATGATTAGATTGTTTTAGTGTGCTGTTGTGAAAAGATACCATGATTGTGGCCACTATTATGAAGGGAAATATTTAGTTGAGGCTGGCTTACAGCCTCAGAGGTTTACTTCATTCTTGTCATGTCAGAAACACACAGGAAGACGTGATGCTAAAGAAGTAGATGGGAGTTCTACATCTGAACCTGAAGGCAGCAGGAAGAGAGAGACACTGGGCCTGGCTTGAGCGTTTGAAACCTCAAAGTCACCCCTAGTGACACACTTCCTCCATCAAGGCCACACCTCCTAATCCCCATCAAGTAGTGCCACTCCCTAATGACCAGGCATTCAAATCTGTGAGCCTGTAAGAGCAATTCCTATTCAAACCACCATGTAAATTAAACCAGGCATAAGGGCTCATGACTAATACCTGAAGAACTGATCAAGATCATTTGCTCTAAAAATGTGGCCAAACTGTAGGGGGAGTTTTGGTTCCTTCTGAAGCAGTCCACTTGGCTTTCTACTCTCCTGGCTGGTCATGTTTCAGAAGAGAATTCCAGTGCAGGCCTGATTTTTTTTTAAGGTAGGTGCCTCTCTGCCTTCCCCACCCTCCCTCCAGATTTGCTTTTTGTAGTTTGTGGTTTAGACATGGTGTTTGTTTGTTTCGTTTTTATTTTTGAGGCAAGGTCTCGCTATGTAGCCTAGGCTAGCATAGAATTTGAGATTGCAGACCTTCACCGTCATGCCTCTGTAGCTTGCAGTCTTACAACCTCTCCTCAATGCCTAGCTAGCCTGGAGTCTCACAGCTCTCCTTCAGTCTAGCTAGTCTTGAGGCTTACAGTGCTCTGCCATGCCTGTGAGCCTGCGTTCTTACAATGCTGTTTGCTCATCCTTAAATTGAGGAATCGTATATGTCTTTTCTTATCCTTCTGTTTGGAATTCTGTGCACCTTTTCGGTCTGCACACAAGTCTGTTTCAGTCAGGACCTGTCTTCTGCTTGCTGTTTGATTACTGACTGTCCTACATCACTTTCTCTTTCTTCTTCTAGAACTCCCAATTTGCCTGTCCAGTTAGGTCTTCTTGGATCTGTCCTGCACATCATTGCTTTTCCTGTGCACATACGTTCTCTGTATTCTCTTATATACTTGGAAGTTGTATTCCCATTTGTCCCAACAGGCCTCACACTCAAACTCACACTCACACCAGCAGGAGTGTACTGCAGTTGGGAAGACAGTATGCTAATGTCTAGAACATCTTCTGCATGTGCCCTGCATCGCTCTCCAGATAGATACTGGGATGTTCTGGTCACATCGTTATCTGTCTCCTAAAGCACTGAGCATGTGCGCCATTTCTGACTGCTCTTCTGCTGGGGCTTTAATCAGTCAGTAAATGTGTTCTCATCCTTGTGTTTGCTTGTGGGACCTGAGCAGCAGCAGTCTGTAGCTGATGGGATGGGATTCTCGCTCCCACTAGTTTGGTAGTATCTCGGAAAGTGACACACCAATCTACTTCTAGGACAGCTGGATCGACTCTCTCCCTCGTACCCTGGTTCTCCTTCAACCCTCGGAATAAGGTTTGCTGCTTATGAACTTGCTCTCGCTTGACCTCCTAAGCACCGGGGACAAGGAACTATGGGTCATAGCTACTTTATCTCCCCTATTCCCACCTCACCCTAAAACAAAGAGGATCACCCCTTATCTGTGGGGTTTTTCCTCAAGGTTCTTTTCAACATTTTTGTTGACTTTCCATCTCGTGCTGGTATTTAGCCATAGATGGCGTTTACTGCCATCTTCGGGCTGCATTCCCAACTGACCCAACTCCAAGAGATCCAGGTCAAGAATACGGGATTGGGTTAGGGAGGGGGTCAGGAGCTAACCGCCTCCCACTGTCCATAGGCTGGGCCTTGATCAGAAGGAGTGGGTCTTCTGTAAGCCACATTTCCTGTGCTGTGCTGTGTGGTGGACATTCAGTGCTGGGCTTTACGGCCTGATTTATTTTATTTTGTTATATTTTGTGGAGCCAGGACAGAAGGCCAATATAGGCTAAGCAAGTATTCCACAACTGAATCACCTCAGCCCTGTCTGTGGCTTTTGACTCTTGCCCCAAAACTTATCAAATTGGCCTCTAATTAACAAAGAGTCTGGCACAGCACTTCCCGACCACTACCACAACCCAGTCTCCTGCTGATATCCTCATTCTCCCCAAAGGCCTCAGCAGCTAGAGTGTAGATAAGGTTGTTTCTCTGGGTACTGTGGTCTAAGGCTCCCTGATTCTTTGCTACCCAGCATTTCTGGGCTACTTGTCAGTTGAGACCACATGATTATCAGCAGGGTTCCATGTGTCTGAGCAGTGGCCAGAGACCCACTGTGCAAGGCCTTCTGTCTGTTCCTGCATCTTCTCAGTTTCTTAGACGCCATGATGTCCTCCGTGAGGCCAAACGGAAGGCGGGAACATGCTTCTGTGTGGCTCACACTAGTTCTGGGTTAGGAGGCTCCTCCTGTCTTCTGCCCATGTTTGTTAGGACAACAGAGAGAAACACAACCAATGTGTCCATGGTTTAGCACTTTTCCTCACTTCCTGCCAGGCTCGTGCTATCAGCAAGTGTGACTAATGCCACTGACTGGCACTCTGAAGGGGTCACAATGCCAACAGGACCCGCGTACCAGCCAGTCTGTGGTCCAGAGTGACCCAACCCACAGCACCTGGTAAGTCAGTGTGTCCAGTTTTTTAGTCAGAAAACACAGTCTTTTTGTGAGGATCCCTCTGATTTACGGGTGTTTACATAAAGAGAAAACCCAGAAGCACTGCAAGCCAGGTACATCTCACTGGCCCTAGTCCAGGCGTCTCCCAAGCTCTGACACTGGGCCCACTTCCTCCTCCCCCATTGTTGTGAAATGGAGCTGCCGGGTAGCATAGGCAGCAGGTTCAGCCCCGCTCAGCCTGCCCCACTGTTCACCAGCTGCAAGACGCTGGCCAAGTGGACCTCTTGGCATCAGTCGGAATTGCTCACTCCCGAAACGTGTTGTGAGAGCGTACGTGTGAACACCTTGCGGAGTGGATGCTAAGTCCATCGGAGCTGTTCATAACAGTTCTCTCAGTAGCATCTAAATTCCTCATACTGTGAAGGGGGCGATCGGGCGTATGTACTGCTGGGGATGGTTATCCCAGCTGGATCAGCAAGGCCTTCCCTCTGCTTCCACCATCATGGAGGCAGCAGAGCTGAGCAGGAGCAGCCTCGCATCTGTGAGGCTGGTGGTACAGTTCCTGGAGTTCTAGGGCCTGCCTTAAGGAAGATTTGGTGGCGAGGTCTCCAAACTGCACTGTGAGCTATCTCAGAGACAGAGTGAGCTGTTAGCCATACTGTATCCCAGAAAGGCCTTAGGATAGCCCTTAGGAAAAGACATAGTGCTGGGCCAGACAGGGGCTGGCTGGGGCTGGCTGGGGCTGGCTGGAGGTAGGAGAAATTTTAGTATGAACTTAAGATAGGGACAGTGTCCGGTCTGACCTCGAGAGCCCTTTGGAGCTTTCCCTTTAGCTACGGGCATTACAGCCAAGCCTGCTCCTGTATACAACTCCTATGCTCCTGAGCTCAGGCGCCCCACAATCTGTGTCCCAGAATCTGGTAACAGGCTCAAACCCACAGAGCCCACACAGGAAAATGGAGTCTTCTCTTGCCCTGCCAGCTGAACAGCCTCATGGGTGTTTGTGATCCCTGTGAGTCAGCAAGTTGGAGAGATAACCTGGGCCAATGCAAGAATGACTACGGGAGGAGCAGCCATCTAGGTTCCAGAGCAGGACAGCGCCACTTTGGGAAGACCCACAGGATTTGGAGTATACCTCTGAAATGGCACTGAGGGCCCCAGCAGTCTCAAACATGGTGAGCCAAGTCCTCATTGGTCTGTACACATCAGAGGCAAAATGCCAGGCCTTGCACTTGGAGTGAATGGGACAGATGTTTATGGGTTTCCGTTTTATTCTTGAGATCCCTCTTCAAGCTTATCCAGTGCTGGAAAACCAAGTTATTCACTCCCCCATCCCACCATCCCTCCCAATTCCTTGCCACACATACACCATCCCATCCTGGGGATCATGTGTGTTGGAGCATGAAGGTCTGTGGGCAGGAGTCAGCAAGGATAGCCACAATGATAAAAGAGGCATATGTGAGTGGGACAGTGGCAGGCACCCTAGCTTTGCACTCACTGTTCATACATTAGACACCATGTTTCTGGTGTTGTGCACAGCACAGCTATGCCATGAAAGTAGAACCGTGTTTACGGAGGAAAAAGAATTGGCACTCAGCCATCGTGGCGACAGAAGCCCCCCCTTCTCTAGCTGGTTGGAATTCTTACTAGGATGGACCGACTTCCAGACCAACTGTGCTATGACTGTGCTTGAAGCCCTAAGTATTCCTTGGAAGTCCCAGAGGGCGTGCTGTCTGTGGAGTGGTTAGGAATATGGACCTCCTAACCAAATGGTCTTGGGAGCGTCTGCGGACTGGTCTCCTAGTCTTTGGAGTGGGGCAAGCACAGGCATTGATGTAGCTTTTACTGTGCTGATGCTGGGGTGTGAGGTCTGTGCATTCATCTCAGGCATGAGTGGCTGGGGAGCCTAGTATACCTCAACATCTGGAGGGATCCACAGGCACTGGCCATGCCTAGGCTTCACCAGGACCCAGTGCTCAAGGACTGCTGCATATCCACCAGGACGGAAGGCGGACAGGACGGCCTCCTCAGCGTGGATGTACACCAGGACGGAAGGACGGAAGGACGGCCTCCTCAGACTGTCTTCCACATGAACCTCTTTTAGGCTCCATAGCCATACAAAGTCCCAGTGCTACCAGACGTCAGCAACTGGTCAGAAATAAACTCCCAATGAGAAGGGACCCAGCCCATGAGAGAAGGAGTACCGCCTACCCTTCTGTTGTCCCCACAACTGACAAAGCCACCCAGTGAACCCCAATCCCCACTGTGATCTGAGAGGGCTTTGTGCAGGGTGGCCCCTGAAACTGGAAATGCATGCTTTGCTTTGAGGATCAGGATAAACACCCCACTTGAACATCCCTCAAGAGGGAGATCGATGTGGGAGCCCACAAAGTGATTTTTATGGACTCTCTATTTTAGGCATGGCCACACCATAATGGTGATTAACAAGGAACTTCTGCTTGAGAAAGGTTGGAGTAGGAAAGCCAGAAGGCTGTGGCGGGACTGTTTAAACCCACCACCCAGAGAGCAGCATCCTCTCTGAGCCACAACCACCACTGAAGGGAAGGAGAACTGGGGGCCGGGCTTTGCCCCATCCGTGTCTCTTGGTCTATCTAGTCAGACAAGGCCTTAGAAGTTACTAAAGTTTTTAGAGGTTGGGAAACTCTCCCCTACTCTCTTCCAAAGACCTAACCGATAGCACAAAGGGCCAAAGAATGTGACTCATACTATGCCCACAAGGGGGAGGGGGAGGGTAGAGTCAAGCTTGTCCCCTAAAAGTTGGCATGGAGACTGACCATTGTCTTTGCCATTGGGAGGAGAGGTCGGTTACCCCAGAAGGAAACAAGCAATCAGACTTCCTCTTGGCAAGCTCCTTAAACACTTCTCCCAGGGGTATTGAGAAAACAAGATTTCCCACCACCTGCGAGCACCTGTTGGAGTAACTGGTGCCTTTTGCCGTGCTCTCTACTAGTCACGAGCTGAGAAGAACACTTTTCATTTACCCTTTTGTTTGAAAGCAGCACACCTAAAATGGACCTCTTTCTGTGGCAATGCTAAGACTTGATGGCAGATCTAAAAAGCTTTTTTCTGAGTGGCTACCAAGCAACCTGAACCAAGACCCAAGACCAGGGACACCTTTCCTCCCCACGTTCTCTGCAGGCTCATGTAGTATTCTTGGTGTCTGTCCCCGTCTAGCTACATGGTAAGGAAAGGAAAGGAACATCCTCATTTAAAAAAGGAAGAGGAGGAGGAGGAAGCAGAGAAGGAGGAGGAGAAGGGACAGACGTCTGTCATCTAGAAGGGGAAAGGAGAGGGCAGTTGCTAAGGTCTTTAATTGGTGTTGTGGGGGAAGTGACAGAGTCTGGGAGCAGCTAATCCCTGAAAGACCTATAAGAGGAAGTCACCTCCAGCCTTCTCATAGAGATTTTAATGTAAGATAGGGATGGAGTTTATACTTTCCTCCAGTGTCCACGTCCTCAGAAGCAATGCTGTACCAGACACTACCTTTGAGATTGGTGAATCTATTTGGCTAGTCTAGGTTTCAAAGAAACTTCCAAGGATGTACAGCTTCACAGCCAGCAAGAACCCTGATTGCTAACCAGGGAAATGGCTTAGTTGTTAAAGTGCTTGCTGTATATGGTGGTGGTTTGATAGGAATGACCTCATAGGATCATAGATATGAATACTCGGCCACCAGCGAGTGACACTATTAGGAGATGTGGTCTTGTTGGAGGAAGTGTGCCACTGGGGTGGGATTGAAGTTTCAGAAGCTCAAGCCAGACCCAGCGTCTCCTCTTTTCTTGCTGCCTACAGATCAAGATGTAGGACTCTCAACTTCTCCAGTGCATGGCTGCCTGCGTGCTACCATGCTTCCCACCAGTCATGGACCGCTGAACTGTGAGCTAGCACCAGTTAAATGTTTTCCTCCCTCTCCCCAACCCGTGCCAGGCAGGTGAGCTGGCCCTGAGGTCAGGAGAATAGGAGAGCTGGGCCTGCCCCTCACTGGCTGCAGCATTCTGAAGAGCAGGCCCTGCATTTCACCTGGGCAGCACAGTAGAACTGGCCCCGGTGGCAAAAGCAGTGGGTGAGCCAGCCCTAGCTCATGAGAGCAGGAGCAATGCCCCGTCCCTTGGTAACTGTGGCAGCGGGAGAGTTTGCCCTGGTGGTGTGGGTGCAGAAGAGCTAGCAGGCTGCCCAGCTCCCTCCTGGGCCTATATTTAGGGCTTTGAGTTAGCCCACCCAACATCTCCCCCAACTGTGATCTCCTGGAGCACGTAAAAGGCCAGTTCTACAGATCCAAGGCTGCAGGATCTCCATGACACAGGTGAAAAACAGGATATCTGAGAGGAGTCCCCATGAGGATCCAGGATTGGTAGTGTAGCAGAAGCCTCAAAACAGACCATGACTCATTGCAGTGAACATTCACGAGTAAAGAGGTGTGGACAAAGGGTACACTGCGTGGCACACTGTGACACACTAAACTTCCACAACAAGAGACTTTTTTATTGAATATTATTTTATTTGCAAGGGTGGACGGGGGAGAGAGATGAGTGGAATTGGAGTGTATGATGTGAAATTCACAGAGTCAGTAAAAAGTTTAAAATACGTTTTCCTTTATATGAAGTCTCATAGTCATGGTGTCTATCACACCAATAAGAGACAGAAATTGGTACCCAGGAGGGAGTGTTACTGTGATGGCCCAGGACTGCAGTGTTCCTGTGATGGCCCAGGACTGCAGTGTTCCTGTGATGGCCCAGGACTGGAGTGTTCCTGTGATGGCCCAGGACTGCAGTGTTACTGTGATGGCCCAGGACTGCAGTGTTACTGTGATGGCCCAGGACTGCAGTGTTCCTGTGATGGCCCAGGACTTCAGTGTTCCTGTGATGGCCCGGAACTGGAGTGTTACTGTGATGGCCCAGGACTGCGGTGTTCCTGTGATGGCCCAGGACTGGAGTGTTACTGTGATGGCCCAGGACTGCAGTGTTCCTGTGATGGCCCAGGACTGCAGTGTTCCTGTGATGGCCCAGGACTGGAGTGTTCTTGTGATGGCCCAAGACTGCAGTGTTCCTGTGATGGCCCAGGACTGGAGTGTTCCTGTGATGGCCCAGGACTGGAGTGTTCCTGTGATGGCCCAGGACTGCAGTGTTACTGTGACAGGCCCAGGACTGGAGTATTACTGTGATGGCTGACCATGCTTTTGTTTGGAGGAGTGTGAACTTTAGGACTTTGCAGTAGGAGATAGTCAGATACTTTAAGTGGGGTTTTTGGGCCATTCTAGTAGGAGCATGGAAAGCAGCAATGCTCAGGACAAGTTGAACTATGAAGGCCTGGCTCAAGATATATTAGAGGAGAAAAATATTAGTATGTGGCCTAGAAACCATTTTGTGATATCTTGTTAAAGAATGTGGCTGCTTTCTCTCCTGTCCAAAGAGGTCTGCCTAGAGCTAACTTGAGGAGTTCTGGGTTATCAGCTTTGACAGAGGAGATGTCCAGAGAGCCTAGTATTGACTGTGTTGCTTGGTCATCAGCGTGTCAGGATTACAGAGATTTATAATGAAAAGGAGCGAGCTGAGCAAGGAAGATACAAAATGTACAGTTGGAGGAGAAAAAGAGTACCAGGAAGTGAAATGGACTAAGTCTGGTGCTCATGGAGATTAAAGAAATGTCTGATGCTAAAGGGAATAAAGGAAGTAGTGACCTCAGAGCAGGACCTCTCTCAGCTTAGTTTCCAACTTGTGAAAAGGACTTAAATAAAAATTTAGGTGTGGTGGTGCATGCCTTTAATCTCGGCATTCAGAAGGCAGAGTTTGAGGCCAGCCTAGTCTATGGAGCTAGTTTTAGGACAGCCAAACTTAGGCAATGAAGGAAACCATTGAAAACAGAAAACTGGTGAAGATGTATTTGAATGTGGAGGCCATGTTCCAGCTCTAGCAAGCAAAAGAACTTGAAAGCAGTTCTGGATTTAGAGTGAAGGATACAAGAAAGGGAGGGATTATAGCTTCTCCCTCTGAAGGAAACTTCCCTCTAAGGAAAGCCACTGAGGCCAGACATACCTCAGGGTGTTCCTGCATGGAGGCCCAAAGAGAACATTGTGTTGAAGCTGTGAAGGTGAAGCCTGGGTTCCATTGCCCACCTCTAGATGTGAGAGATGCCAAAGTCCTAGATACTTCTGAGGAAAGCTGCTAACAGAGAATGGAACCAGCCCAAGAGAGAAAAGTGAGTTGCTGTAAAGAAAGCTGAAAGGAGTTGAAGATCTGAAGAGCGCTTGGACCTCACACATGGAGATGCAGAGTTTGGAGTCTGTTCTGCTGGTTTTTAGCCGTACAATATTTGCTCACATGTTCCCTTTCCTCCCTTTTAGAATGCTATGTTCTGTGCCACTGTATGTTTGAGATGTGTGATTTGCTTTCTGACTTTGGTTTTCAGGGGGTTAAAGTTAAGAGATTATCATGAGTCTCAGAAGAGACTTTGAACTTTGGACTTTTAAGAGTCTTGAGATTGTTACAGACTATGGAGACTTGAAGTTGCACTGGATGCATTTTACACTCTGGTATGGCTACAGGCCTATGGGGATTAAAGAGTAGAACGCAGTATTTTGAATAGGAGTAGCTCCCACAGACGCGTAGATTTGAATGCTTGGTCTTCAGGGAACGGCAGCATCAGCAGGTGTAGCCTTATGGAAGTCACTGGTGGGTGAGCTTTGGGCTTTCAGAAGCTCAAGCCAGACCCAGTATCTACTCTCTTCCTCCTGCCAATATAGATCCAGATGTAGAACTCTGAGCTACTTCTCTAGCACCGTGTCTTGATGGATGCCACCATGCTGCCCACCATGATGACAATGGACTAAACCTCTGAATTGTAAGGCAGCCCGAATTAAATGTTTCCCTTATAAGTGTTGCCATGGCTGTGGTGTCTCCTCACAGAAGCCCTAGCTGAGACACAGTGTAAGTGTAAATACCAGAGTTTTCACGTCCAGATGGCATGGAGACCTGGAAAGGCAGAGCCAGAGGATGTCCAGAACAAGGTGTCTAAGGAGACCAGCCATGTCGATGAGCTCTATGGTGGATACCGTCTCAGTCACCAAGACGGAAGAGCTGTCAGGAAGATTACCAGTGTCAGCCTCGAGCATCCGTGTTTACACTCACGCAAGCAGAGCATGTGTACACACACACATACACACACACACATGCACACACCACACACACATACACACACACATACACACACCACACACACACACACATACACATACACACACAACACACACGCACAAACCACACACAACACACACATACACACACATGCACACACATACACACACATACCACACACATACCACACACATGCACACACCACACACACACACCACACACACACATACCACACACACCACACACACACCACACACATATGCACACACACACACATACCACACACATACCACACACATGCACACACCACACACACACACCACCCACACACATACCACACACACCACACACACACCACACACATATGCACACACACACACATACCACACACACCACACACACACCACACACATACACACACATACACAACACACAACACACACATACACACACACACCACACACACACCACATACACACACATACCACACACACCACACACATACACACATACACGCACACACACACCACACACATACACACATACACATACCACACACACATACCACACACACGCACACACCACACACACATACCACACACACACCACACACACACACCACACACATGCACACACCACACACATACATACACACACCACACACACACACAACACACACAACACACACATACACACAACACACACATACACAACACACACATACCACACACATACACACACCACACACATACACACACAACACACACACATACCACACACATACACACATACATGCACATACACACACACATACACACACATACACATACACCACACACACACATACACATACACACACCACACACATACACACATACACACACACAACACACACATACACACCACACACACAACACACACACACATACCACACACATACACACATACATGCACATACACACACACAACACACACATACACGCACACACACATACCACACACACATACACACACATACACATACACCACACACACATACACATACACACACCACACACATACACACATACACACACACAACACACACATACACACCACATACACATACACACATCACACATACACACACAACACACACATACATAACACACACGCACACACACACACACATATACATACCACACACATACACACACACTCACGCGCACACACATATATACATGCATACTACACCTACACACATTAGAAAATGGCAAAAAAAAAAATCCTGATTACTAATAACTGAAACCTCCCTCCACACGTCTGGATCATGTTGGCTTAAATAACTGAGTGACTGCAGCTATATGAGCCTCAGGCATGTCTGGATCCCAGTGTGTGCTGGACTGACTGACCAATAAAGTGTGAAGGGCTCACCCTTGGCACTTAAGCTAGGAGGGAGGCGAGTCCTCAGAGCGTGAGGGATGACAGTTCTTTTCCTACAGAGATTGTTTCCAAGGGAGGAACAGAAGCAGAGCATGAAAGAACAACAGATGTCCCTGTAGCCCTCTTTGCCATTCACAGTGATGGAGACCACTCATGGGTGTCTTCCGTGGTGAGCTACCCACCACCACACTCCAGGTAGTTGGAGCGCAGAAGTCAGAGTGGCCCATAGGAGCCGTCACATAGACCATCCCATCCCACCTGGTCTCATTCGATGGTTTCACTTGTCTAAAAAAAGACATTTGATGGTGTGCGTTTGTAAAGAGCCTTGTCAGTGAGGTCAGTGGGCGTCCACAGACTCATCCCTCTAGTCTGTGGTGCAGAAGAATTCTTCCAGGCTTCTGAGCAGGGAGCACAGACTGATGAAGCATATGCAGACAGGATGGGAGGGCCAGATGAGCAAAAACTCAACCTCACCTGGGCACTTTCCAGGAGACAAGCTGAAAGCTGTGTATCTCCCCGGTGACGCGCAGTGTCACTGGCTGTAAACATCATGGCCCAAGCACTCCATTTTGTCAGCAGTTGAAAACTATTCAGGGGATGCTCTGGCTGGGCAGATGGGAAGCCAAGAATCCTACTTAGGTATAGGCAGTGAAAACAAAGGGTGAATTAGCCTCATTCACAGGCTTGCTCTATCTTTAAGACATTCCTGTCTTTATATGAAACATTCACTTCAAAGGGCTCAGAGTCCATAAAGTTCTTGGTCTTCTCCTTCTACAGGATGAGTAATTTCATGGTTGAGTTCAAAGAATAGTTCTGGGTATTTCCTGAAGTAACAGTGTCCATCTGTCCTGACCCTGAGGTACCCTGCAGGGACCAGAAGTCGGGACCCGGGAGCAGAATTAGGTTAGGTCACAGCACCAAGAAGAGGGCAACAGGGTTCAGGTCCTGATGAGATGGATTGACAAGCAGGGGTGCACAGCAGAAGGTGGCCGGCAGACGTCTTCATCCATCCTGGCTCCTAATGTAAGGACTGCCTTCAGAGCGGAGTCAGTGTATGTGGGATTGCCACCTTAGACCATGAAGACCGACACCCATGCCTGCTGAACTCAGTATTCAGCCAGTAACTATGGTGTGTGAGCAAGACTGGGGGTGTCTCCCCTCTAATGGAGCACACAGTGGCGTCTCAGGCAACTGATAGTGTTCCATTAATAGATACACAGATGCGGACGCGGCAATAAGGAAGGGGAGAGATGGGGGAAGGGTTGGAGCCTGAGGAAGCGACCTTTGAGCACAGCCATAAACACATCTCTGTTGCAGAGAGGTTCTTTGGTCCACAAGAACCCCCTTGGAGATTTGCCTGCAGGCACCTCCACATTTCCTGAGCTCTCACATCCTCAAAGGCTGCACATGGCAAAAACGTAGACACAGGCATGACCATAGAGTCGGACCGGTCTGAGAAACAGGGCAAACCCAGAAAGTTGTCACAACCAGCTTCCAAGCCAACACTGGGCCTCAGAGATGAGTAGTACACAGAGGAAATGAGTCCCGAGCCCCATGAACTGTCCAAGTTTATGTCAGCTGGTCCATGGCAAAACCAGGACTAGACCTTAGGTCTCCTGGGTCAGGGAATGAGCTACTGCTGCTGACAATGGAACGTCCGGGATGCCAGTGACTGGAAGTAGAGGATTGTGAGGAAGCCAGAGGTGTTCTGACAGGAGGCAGAGAAGAGTTCCAGAAAGCTTTGACTTAACACAAGCCAGAGCTCAGGCTCTGGCTAGAGAAGCCGGCCTTTGAAGAGCTCTTCTGTCTGTTTCACGTGGGGTTGTTTTAGTCTGCGACCATTCTTCAAAACCAAAATGTCTTCTGCCTTCAGGTCCAAGATCTGAGCTCTCTACCACAAGGCAAGCCCCCAGGTGCGGACCAGCAGCTCCAGTAGGAGAATGAAAGGGACTGGCCTCACCGCCATCCCTACCCCACCTGGAGCACGGGGAAGGGCAGGTCTATATTGTTTCCCAGTGATGGCAACAGAGGCTCTGCCCTGGAGTCACAACAAGTCCCAGACTTGTTCCTGGCTCTGTCTGGTGACAACTGGCAGCTGACATCTTCGCTTCTGGCTAGAGTTGCATCTTATTAAAAATGGTATCTTTATAATAGATTTCTGCAAGTCACTGTCAGCAGGACGTGTCCTTTGTTTGTGCCAGCCGCTCCCCCAGGGGACTGATTTGCCTATTACTATCATTTTAGAACTCCATTCTATAATATTCTAATATTAGCATGTCAAGCTCTATATATAACATTAATTACTAAAGGACCTTTTGATTTATTTAAAATAATTTTTCTCATCCCATACAGATTTACCATTTAGCCAGGAAGGTTCTAATTGGATCTCTCACCTCCTAAAATTGCCAAGGGTCTCATTTGTACTCAGACATCAGACAGTCCAGCCTGGGGGATGGGGGACAGGGTCAAGCAGCATTCATCGAACTCTACACAAGCTCTGTTGCTTTTGCTCCCCTGGGAGAAGCATGGCAGTTAGCTCCCTCTGGCAACTAGATCTGAAAGTGGCAAGGGGTCACATCCCAGAATAAGCTTCAGTGGAGACCAGTGGAGTTGGATAATTCAAGACTCCGTGGTGACACAAGCCATGTGAGGAAACCTGGACAGGATGGATTGAGTTACCCATGCTGTGTACCCCCACACATACACACCCCAATATTCAGCAGTGGCTCTAAACTCTGTACCTAGCATCTGCTTATATAAGAAACACTTGTCAGCCAAGCATAGCAGCATCTACCTGATATGGCAGCGCTCCAAAGACTGAGGACAACTGCAAAGCTGAGGTCAGCCCAGGCCATACAGTAAGACCCTGTTTCAAAGGAAAGATGATTTTTGAAGCGAGCATGGTATTCGTCGTGAGTGAAGCCACAGGAGGATGCCATTTTGGGAGCGGCTATGCATGTGGACATGTGCCAGCCTGTGGCATGGCTCCTCCCTGTGGCAAGATGGTTGGAGGCAGCTATCTTTCTTCTCTTTTGCTCAGCTGTGTGGGTTGAAATCCATAAGTGTTCCAAGAACAGGCCTTCAGTCAGAGCTGTGGAAGTCGGGGAAAGAGGAGGAGAGTTGCCGTTTAAAAACGCTCTACTATTGGACCAGTACACAGGTGGGAATCTAGATGATTTGAGAGGTGCACAGATGAACATTTATTTTAGTAGGTAAGCGGGTTTTACATGTCGTTAGAAGCCAATATACACCTAGCATGTTAGCCATCAGTGGTTGGGCCCCACTGCTGTCTCTGACCTGCCTCTCTACTCTGTGGTTCATCGATTGCCCCAGACACAGGGTACCCTCTGGATGTTGGTTGCATTTTCTGTTCTTTGCCTGAAAGTTTTGTTTACACATTACACATTTACCTGTTCGTTCACGCCTTACCTTTACATGTCAGTTCCCGGCTCCTAACTCACCCTCACCCCGCCCAAGACTGATCCCCTGTTTTATGCATATTATACTACAATACTTGCCTGTGTGCTCCTTCTTTTCTGTGTTCCTCTCTTAGACCGTGAAACCTTTGGAAGGTAAGGGACTTGTCTGCCCGGTTCATGATTGTCTCCTGTGCTGTCTGAACTTCAGCTAGCATACTCAGATGACCCCCTGAGTGAGGAGGGAAGACTCTCACAGTGAAGCGGAATAGATGGTGATCTTGGGGTATCCCTGGCTCTGCCAGTTGAGAGCTAGCTCTTGTGCCTGGAGAAGAATGAAGCTCTGACTTCCATTGGGGTCTCCAGGCTTTGTTCTTCTGGGTGCTGAGAGTCAGAAGTCAAGGCCATGGCATAGTTGCTTTGTAAAACACAGGCATCAAACCTCTGCCCAGGCATTGATTGGTCTTCAAGCCTATCTCTGTAGACAAGGGTTATCATCTAGTTCCCAGGATGCCATTCAGCTGAGGCCAGGATCTACAGTACTGCATGAGCAGGGTCTCATGGCTGCTGAGGCAAGACTAGAGGTCTAGCTTTGTTTGGGTACAGGTTTGTCTGCAGCCTTTGGCTAATTAGCTGCACACATCTACTGTATCTGGAGTGCTACTCCCAGCCCAGCCAGCTCCAGATTCTGTCAGCACTGCTCCAGGTAGGGCCCTACCCAGGGTATGAACCTTCTGGTTATTCTTTCTCCTTACCCTTACGTTTTAAATTCCTGTTCATCTTCTACCTCCCACTAGAATAAGGTCTTTGTGAGTACAGGGACTCTGCCTGTTAGCTTACTCTTGAATCCTCAACGATGATATCTTATCTGGCACATAAAAGGGACTCAAACAATCCGTGAAAGTAACCTAGGGGATGGATTAATGGTCGTGAGTATAGAACGTCTTGCTCCCCCCAAAGCCTTGGACCTGCCAAGTCAAGAGAGTCTTTCTGTTTTGCAGATGGGTCCATGTTTTTCTCACATGGGATCTCCCATCATCCTCAGCTCCAAGGCCATCAGAGACCTGCAGCACAATAGAAAGGCCTCTGAGGATTTAGTCCCTGCTCTTTCACACACCAACTGTGCCCCTATAGGCATGGATTTATCTCTAAGTCACAGTTCCCCACATGTGGCCTTAGAGCATATCTGTTTCTGTGGCCCAGGCAGAGGGCATCGTGGTGAAAGCATGAACTGTCTTGTGTTTATAAAGGTTTAGATGTCAGTTCAGCAAGTCATGGTGGACTCCCTGTGCCCCTTTGATCTTCCATTCCCATAGTGGTGACATTTAGCATCTGACCATGGTGTCTCTGCAACCTTCTGTTGACTCCTTACACTGTATACAAAGGCAGAAAGCCAGAAATGTCTGTTGGAGAGGAACCCTGTGGGAAGGGGGAGGAAGGCCAATGGGAAAAGTAGGGGAAAGTATTCACAAAGACATTTGTTTTGGGACCAGGAAGTAGAATGCTTTTTGTTAGAGACATATCTAAACATTCCCCTTTTGTCTTATTGGCCTGAACTAGATCATGTGGCCACTCTTAGCTGCAAAGGAGGCAGGCAAATAGCTTTCTGAGGGTTAGGGCAGTGGCTGTTACATGGCAGCTCACATAGCTGATACTTGTGCCTGTCCACTACCCTTGGACACTATTTCCTAAATGATTTTGTCATTAGCCTTATTTTGACATCTACTCTGAGTCCCCAGAAGGCAAGGAACTGGCCCCATGGGCCTGGCAGTATAGGAGGGCCTCATAGCAAGCCAAGCCCAAACAAATCAGGTCAGGAGACCCCTGCTGACAACGCTTTACCCTTCTTATCTTGTCTCCTCAACATGGTCACAGTGTTAAACATAGAGTATCTGATTCTCATTGGAAATAATGTGTTGCAGGTCAGTGAGGTGACTCGGGGTAAAGACACGTGCTGCACAGACCTGGAGGGCCTCAGTCAGTCCCTGGAACCCATAAGGGTGGAAGGAAGGATTGACTCCCTTAGGTTGTTCTGACCTCTGCATGTGTGTTGTGGTGCATGTGTCCCACCCACATACATGTGCTAATAATAATAATATTAAAATTAATAAATCTTTAAAAAAATTAGACAATGACACCTCATGAACATTTTAAGAATGAAGCAAACAGAAAGATGACAATACCAAGTCACTGACCGCTACCACCAAAATTGACGACTGCTCCATTCTGTTGCTCAGCCTATCCATCCCCTCCCTCCTCGCCACAGCTTCCATGCCCCTCCCCCAACATACACCTAGTGCATTAGTGTGGCTGGCAGGGCACCCACTGCACCACACCTAGTAGTATTTTCATCTCCGTGTTCTCTGTGGAGCCCCCCTGTGCTAAGGGCTTCCTGTTCACTGTTTACTTATGTGTGTGTTGTATGAGGCCAGGATTGTCACTGGCCACCTAAGAGGCCCATGGCTCCAGAGTTGCAGTCACACTGTTGATTGGGTCAGTCAGGCCAGTGGTGACTAGAAACCATTATCATGTATCACTGAAGCAAAGCCGTTCCCAGACAAATGTCTTCTGAGGTTGCTTTCCTGCTCAGACAACACCAGAGCATTAACAGAGCATCAACCTATACGTTCTCCCAAGATGGCCGCTTGATAACTAGGCAGAGTCCCCACTCCAGCCCATCCCCCTCTCCAACTGGAGTCCCTCGGCCTTTTCTTGTCTTCTTCCTGGCTGGTGGAGATCCTCTGGGGCTCACCTCTGTGAGCTTCTCTCATGACTGTGACCAAATACCAGACAAAAGACAGTTTTAAAGGAGGACGGTTTGGTTTATTTTACTTCACTGAGCAGTGCAGTTCATCAAGGAGAGGAAGGCACAGCTGAGGAAGAGCCTTGTCCTCCATGGCCAACCAGGAACAGAGACAGAGGAAGCTCTGTTGGCCCTAATCTCTTCCTCTTTAATTAGTACGTGACCCCAGCTCCTAAGGCATTACCTCCTCAGCTAACCTGTCAGGGAACGCCCTCACAGACACACTCAAAGGCGCACCTCATAGACACCCTCCTCTTAGGACCAGCCTCATGTCCTTGTCCCCTGGAGGACAGTAACAGGATGACCTCTGTGTGCCAAATGTACCAGCAGTCACTTGGGCTATTGCTCTCCTGCCTGTACAGCCGCTCTCTGGGCCCTGAACACAACACAATGAGAACAGTTGACAGCCAGCAGTTATGGGAAGTCACCCCATCACACGGCTAGTGCCTGGCGCCACCACCCCCAGTCTAAATCATTCACACTTGTAGCAGGGGATGGTGAGGCGGGGGAAAAGAGGGGAAATAGCCAACTCCGTTATCCATTGCTGGAGTTGGCTTCCCACAGCTTTTCATCAGGTACTCACAGACCTCCACAGATGGAGGACGAGCCTGTGCTGGTGCATTTGTCACAGTCTCAGAAAGAGCCCGTGGTGCAAGAAAGGCTGCCGGGCCAGAAGAGCGTGTGAGGTCCCTTCCTGCTCCCAAGCCTGTGGTTCTGTGACCATATAAGGTGTCTGTGCCCAGCAGTCTTCCCGCAGCTAAAAGCAGCCGGCTGAGAGGAAGGAGAGCCAGGCCTGGGCCTCCTACAGAATCCCCAAGGCATCAAAAAGAGTTGGGGGTGGGGTGGGAAGGCAAGGACCCATCACTGACTGGACACTGGTCACCTGCTGTGGTCAGCCCCTGACCATTCCTCTCCCTCAAGATCGCCTCCTTAGCAGGGTTGTGAGGATCCACAGTTGAATATTCAGGCTGCAGTCAACCTTGTCTGGTCAGAATCCTCCTTCCCCTGGCTCTTCTGGCTTGGTGACCCAGAACGGCTCCTCAGAGTCCTGGGTTTTAGGTGGACACTGTGAGAAATAACTTGACCTCCATTGGATACCCTGGCTCTGCAGGTTAAAAAAAAAATGTCACCTAATACACACAAGCAGGCTTGCCTGTGAGCTCCATGGTGGGGCACACCTTGTACGTCTGTGTACACAGAGCTCAAGGAGTGGTGTCTCCACCTTCACCATCCCTGTGCCAGGAACTCTGAGGAGGAGGGGACAGGTGGGCAAAACAAGATATCAACAGCCAGGATAGAAAAGACTCAACGACAAGTATGCTGAGAGGTAATCCGAGATTATTGTTATCAAATATAGAACATTTTAGTCATGACTTGGATGAGTGACTGAAGCTCAGGTCACATTAGATTGTGCAAAAGTAAGGACTATTTTGGCTGGTATCTGTCTGAGGGGCCGGGATAGCATTAGCTTCTGGCATGGCTGGGGTTAGGGATTCACATGATGTCACCGAGACTTGGTTCTGTGCGTTCACTCAGCAATTCCATCAAAGGCTTCTGCAGGATGTGGCACTACTGGCTGTTGCTACAAGCCTCATGGAGCCTTTCTTCTGCTTTCCAAATCCTAGTCTCCAAGATCCAGGCAAGAGCCATCCCATGTGACCGAACTCCCCTGGGATATATCCCTCAGGACTCTGAGGAGCCCACTTCCCTTTCCAGGCCCTCAGAACATTAGACAGGCACTGCAGTCATGTGTGCGTGCATACACACACCATATACGTGTGTGCACACTGGGACCTCAGGAACCTGGAGGTGAGGGCCTGGGTTGAGAAAGCAGCCCTGCCTCTCACCGTCTGCCCATAGGTCACAAACTGGACCTCAGATGCCAGTAACCAGCAGTATGGGCTCTGGGAAGTGGCCTAACCTTGTCTGTAGAGAGGAGCTGGTGATTTTTATCAAGCCTGGGGCTGTTTTGAAGACTAGAAGTAATGCAGCAGGTAGAACATTTATCATTGACTGACAACCCTCAAACTCGGGCTGCCTCTGGGCCAGCAGTGAGAGAAACTGCACTGGGAGTTTGACTTTAGAATGAGACCACTACTCACTCCTACTGGCTGCCATTTGGAGCGTCTTCCCTGTAGTCTCTCTTTTTCCCTTGGGTTTTTGTTTTTGTATTTTGGAAACAGGGTCTCTTATAGTCTAGGCTGGCCTTGAATTCCTGATCCTCCATCAGTCTGGCTTGCTCAACCACACCATCTTATTTCTCAGAACAACTTGCCAACTTGGAAACAAGACTGTTCAGTGAGGTCATTTACCAGGGATGACACAGACCCTCAGCGACAGAGGCAGTGTGGGAGCAGCTTGGCTGTCACATCAGCTGCTGCCACTGCCGTTCGGCCTCACTGGATTGATGTGAGGAGATAGAAGATAAAGGGACCTTATTTAATATTCACAAAGATGTCAGCCTGAACTCCAAAAGAGAGAGAAGAGGAGGATGGTGTGAGAAAAGACAAGCCTGGCACTGCAGACCCCTTCCCTGCTGTCTTGTGTAGACCACATATTCTTGTGCCAAGTGGTGCTTACAACTCTCTGCTTGAAGATGCTGTGAAACTTTACCTCTTGAAGCCAAGTTTAAGCAAATATTTGCCAGTGTGACGAGTTCCAGGGGTACTACTTGTGACTTTTGACCCTTGATCCAAATTGCATCCTTTCTAACATTTTTCTCTTGGGCCACCCCAGAAACCAGGATGGCACCTGATAGGCAATAATCTATGTTCTGGGGATGGGGCAGATGTGGTCAGAAGGACTGTCAGCTTGGACACCTGGCTTCTGTCTGGCCTTGACTCTAACTGATCTGCTGAGAGAGACTGAGTCAATGGTGAAACTCCCAGCCTCAGTTTCTTTTGCTAAACGGATATAATGAGAACCCAGCCTTCCTACCTCAGTAGGTAAGTGTGGAAAATGATCGTGGGAAAAGGAGTCCCTTGGCCAGCCAGGGATCGAAAGAAAGGTTTTCTCGGTTTTTTCCCCATGCAACATCTTTGCCAGAGAAAATTTTATGTGACCCGAAGTGTGTGAATATATAGTATAGATAAACAAATCAAGCATTTAATGGTAATTAAATGTTAAAATGGTAAAATATTTTTTTTTCTTTTTCTTTTTTTCGGAGCTGGGGACCGAACCCAGGGCCTTGCGTTTGCTAGGCAAGCGCTCTACCACTGAGCTAAATCCCCAAGCCCTAAAATGGTAAAATATTTTAAAGGGTTATTTTAAGACAACTCTTTGGTATACGTATATTTTTGCCATTTATTAAAGATTAAAACAAGTTTGGATATTAATGAGATATGAGTGCTTATCTTTATTCATACAGAGTTAGATCTTGGGCTGTATTTGATACTGTAGGAGTCTATCACTGTTGAGTATTTTGATTTCATAATCATCGGTGTTGAATGCTACTTCACATAATATAAATATATAGCAGTATCTATAACATATATGTTACATATATGTAACACTTATATAAAACAGTATAAATGCAGTCCATGAGGACAGAAGTATGTGTGGGGCAAGTCTAGAAACTCTGTCCTAATGCCAAGCCAAAACCAATATAATGATTTGGTTTTTAATCAAACCAAAGTTAGTATCACAAATGGAAAATTTTAAAATCAAATATTCTACTGCAGAACAAACCAAGAGTAGACTAATATATCTTATAATATAAATTGTACTCTACCTGTTGAGGAATGTTGGTAGGAAAATTAGGTTATTGTGCTCTATATGAGTAGAAAACTTAAGTACAATAAAAACACCACACTTCCTGACACACAATAGTCGTATTGTGAACCATGATATTCAGGGGACATTTGTTGGGGTCATGTGGCTTTATCGCGAGCGCAGCGTACGTTGCTCCCATTGTGCACTCAGCTGGTGTTGCAGTGAAGTTGCAGCCCACAAGATGGTGAGCACCCTAAGGTACCTCAGCTTCCTTACGCATGTAATTTTCCATTAATTCTTAGTCACTGTTTCTTCAGAAACCTTTTTCTATTATCAAATTTGCCATAACCCTACATTCAGTTACAGAATCTTATGGGGAGCAGGGGTCTGAAGAGCATCCCCAGGTGAGTGGTAGACCAGGGTTCAGAAGTGAAGTCTGGGGGAGCACATCACACCGAAGGCCAGCATCTCTCAGGTCAGCACAGCCGCCTGAGGGACCCACTCTTGGAGTCTGAGTGCCCAGTGCCTTCTCTTACAGTTGTCAGTGTTTACTCTTAAATGCCCATGTGTATCTCGCACGCTTTAATTTACCTCTGAGTCACGTGACGGTTGTCTAGACGCAGCCTTCTGCATCCCCACCCCTAATCCTTTGCGTTACTGGAAGTTTGGCATTACAAACTCCTTTAGCTCTTTCTCTCTCTGCCGCATTTGAATAGTTGTGTTGCCTTGTCTTCAGTTTGGGCAATCTTCTGGTGTCTGATCCGTCATCGATTTTACCTAGGACAACTTTTACTTCCATTATTGTCCATTTCCTGTATCTTCTATTTCTCTCTGAATTGTACTCACAATCTTCTTTGGTGTCTTAAAATATTTTATTTTTGCAATACCGTGTTAATTCTGTCATCCATATCTCTTCCACCTCCATTTCTGTTAATTGATGCTTCTCTTGGTTGTGAGCCGCACCTCCCTGCTCGCCTGCAGAGCCAGGATTTTCCCCCTGGAAGGTGGTATTGGGCGTCACTCTACTGAGTGCCACCCCATTTAAAGGTTGTTGTCTTTATTCTGCTATTTCCGGGGGTAGCTAAGTTGGTTATGGGCAGCTAGATTTCTTAGGCTTTCTTTCTAGTGTGTCAGGAGGACCTCAGGGAGCCATGAGAGCCATCTTAACCTAGTTGCTGTGGCCTCTGGTGTCCCTGCTGCAGGCTCCAGCAGTCCCCGGGGACTGTACTCTGACTTTTCAGCGGTTCGTCTCCTGGCTTGGAGAAGTGCTGTAAGCGTGCAGCCTCCGAGGCCTCTGGAGGGCGTTCTCTCCTTGGTGCTCTTCCTATGGAGCTGTGGAGTCTCATCTGTTCAGCCAAAGACCCTCAGGGACTCTGAAAAGACGCCAAGAACCCTCCCTTTCTCTCTGCAGTCTCCTCACGTTAATCCCTCCCTGTGGTCCATGAGCCCTGTGGTGTCCCTGGCTTCTCCAGCCTGTGCTGTGTGGCTGGCGACTGTAGTCCACAAGCCACCTGCACAGCCAGTGTCCACGTGTCCCCTCCACTTCTCCAGCTCCACTGGGATGCTGGTGTTTCCCTGGGGGACTCTCTGGGGTCACAAACTTGCGGGCTGTTTGACCGTTGCTCCATCGAGAGGATTTTGCAGGATCTGGAAAGGTGGCTCAGTGGTCAGCCAGGTTCCCTTCTCAGTATCCACAATGCCTGTGACTCCAGTTCCAAGGGGTCCGATCCTGTCTTTTGACCTGTGGGGCCACAAGACACATATGTGGCACACTTACATGCATGCAGGCGAACACTCATAAAAACAAATCCTGTAAATTAAAAAGAAGCTTTTATAAAATTCAAAACAAGCCAAAAAATCAAAACAAACAAACAAAGCATCAGACTTAGTGCCAATCAAACCCACAAGCTGTCCACAGAGTCATTGTGCTCTGCTTCTGAAAGAAACTCAGACTGAGACCCACAGCCAGCACTAACTCTCAGTTTGCCACAGGAGTTATTGTCTGTCAATCAACTGGTGACTGAATAACTCAATGCTAGCAGGTCCATACAAAGGAATATTGTTCCGCACTAAAAAAGAATGAGTTAATGAGACATGCTATAACATGGGCATATCTTGAAAAAAACTTTTAAAAAAGATTTTATTTATCTTGTGTATGTGAGTACACCATTGCTGTCCTCAGACGCACCAGATCAGAAAAGAGCACTAGACCTCATTGCAGATGGCTGTGAGTTACCATGTGATTGCTGGGAATTGAAATCAGGACCTCTGGAAGAGCAGTCAGTGCTCTTAACTTCTGTTGAAAAGACTTGTTAAATGACAGAACCAGTCACACACACACAAACACACACACACACACACACACACACACACATACTGAGAGAGAGAGAGAGAGATCTCACACACACACACACACTCTTGTGTCTCTCTCTGTCTCTCTTTCACACACACACACACACACTGACTCTGTCTCTCTCTCACATACACACACACACTCTTGTGTCTCTCTCTGTCTCTCTTTCACACACACACACACACACACAAACACACACAGACTCTCTCTGTCTCTCTCTCTCACATACACACACACACTTGTGTCTCTCTCTGTCTCTCTCTGTCTCTCTTTCACACACACAGAGAGAGACTCTCTGTCTCTCTCTCACTCTCTCTGTCTCTCTCTCTCTCTCACACACACACACACACATAATCTTATGTATGTGGACTCTCCAAATTATGCAAATTTTTAGAAATGACGTAGATTGAAGTCAGATCTGCAGAGTGACTGGTGATGGGCACAGGGTTGCCTGGGGAAGGGAATAAAATGCTCTACAGTTAGGACGCAGTTGTGGTCGCTGAATCTCTGAAATTTACTAAAGCAAATATTGAGCTTCGTGCTTTAATCAAGCAGACTGTGTGGTATATGAAGTGAATCCCACAAAGCTGTCTGTCTGCAAGATATCTGTCCGATATCTGTTCTTGTAGACAGAGAAGAGGTGAGGAAGGTATGGACGGGGCTTTGATGACATAGAGGGCTCGGCTCCCATGCTAAAGCCTGAGTATGCTACACATGGTAATGATTCCTGTTCTGGAAAGATGGCCCCCAAAGAGTTCACACAGTCCATCAAAGCGCAAGGAGCCTCTGATGCTGTCCTTAAAATGTGCTCGTTTCTCCTTTACTTCCATTTTAAGAACATTCTTGCAGTCTCTATGTGATTTCCTCTTTCCTGCATACTTGTCAGCAATGAGCATGTGCCATTCACACTGCCTCTGCCCTTGATGTCCCCTGTGTGGACTCTGTCGACCATTAAGATCCAGCAGAACAGGGTGACTACCTAACACCAGCTAAGAGTACGGCAATGCCCTCTGCTGGCTTTTCTGATGGTGTGTATCTTACACGTGTGCACGGGCTAGGACGGTTGTTCCTTTAAGCCAGGCATCACCCTACCTCCATTAAAAGCCCTGTGAGTGAGCTGTAGGCATGGCTGCCCTCCCCTTGGAGACCTGTCCTCTCCTGGCAAGTACATCCATCGGATCTTGGGTTTGATCCATAGCAGGGGAGGGGTGGGGTTTGGTTGAGAGGCTGAGATTGTATCTTTCGCTTGCTCAGTGTTTTCAGGGTTCTTCAGGAATGCCCTCTGTGTGAACACGAGTCCAGGCCCTGCACTGTTCCTAAGTAACCAGCAGCCAGCATGGCTGAGCAGTTGGCGTTTGCTGCTCCAGTTGCAGGCACTTTCAAGGGTCCTCGGCTCCTCGTTTCTAACCCTGTGTATAGAATATGAAGGTTCTAGACTATAAGTACTCAGTAACTCAGGTGAATGGGTTTTCATTTTGCTTTGTTTTTAGATTTTTAGATTTCACAGCACCCGTAGAGCATCTCAGTAATCCATTTCCACAGGACCCGGCTCTCCCAGTCCTCCCTCTGCGAAGGCAGGGCTTGCGCTGGGCCCCCAAACCCTGTGCTGTCCATATTAGGTGAGGACACTGCGCTCATCGCATGTTGTTTATGGTTCTCCCTCCAGGATCATCCATGAAGATGGCTTCTCTGGAGAAGACGTAAAGCAGTACAAGCCTGTCGTCTACAGCAACACCATCCAGTCTCTGGCAGCCATTGTGCGGGCCATGGATACTCTGGGCGTGGAGTATGGTGACAAGGAGAGGAAGGTAGGCATAGCGAGAGAGGCCTTTGTGACTCTGCTCCCTCCTCCTGATCATGACTAGGGGAGGTTGTGCTCCATGTGGGAGAGAAGGCAGTGGCCACCAGCCCAAGCCATTTTACCAATCCCTGGCAAATGCAGGGACTTTTGTGATAGGTCAGTCTCACCAGGATAAGCAGAAGCCAAACCATTCCTAGTCTGTTCTGTAGATGAGAAGAGAGAGATGCTTTGAGTCAGCACAACTCTGAGGAAATGTCTGACCCCGGACAATTGGCTTGATCAGAAAAATATTTCTTGAACAAAACCCACTTTGCTAGGTGCCATCTTCACTGCTGAGGAGAGCTGCCTCACCTTGTAGGAAGGAAGCATCTGTTGGAATTGCCACTCACTCTCCACACCAATGGTGTGCTTTCTGCCTCTCCTGGGAGGTGTGAGGCCCTCCTTCCTGCAGAGAGCGGGCCTTCCGACCAAGCACTGTTCTCTGAAAAGCATATACAAGCCTTTTATTTGCAACTGTTTGCATCCACCACAAGGCTAAACTACAAACAGCTACTGCGGGAAAAGCCTCCTGAATGTGAAATGAGGATGGTGTGAAGAAGGTGTAAGAACAACCTGAGAACTCTCTCCTAAAGCTGGACTTTGCTTCCCACCCCCACCCAGGGAGCAGCTGGAGGCCTCAGAGCAGCTGGCCTGCATCCAGTCTCTGAGTAGGGAGCTTAGTCTCCGGTGACTTGACTGATACACATTTCCCCGCCTCACAGACAAAAGCTATCCTGGCCTTCTCAAAGTCTGACATATTATCTGTGTCAGATAGCTTTGCATGTAAAACTTGATATGTTATGCACAAATCCTCATTCCACGGGGCAGTCACCTCAGCTCAGGATGGTACCTCCAGGGCCTGGGGTAATGGGTGGCTGACACAGTGTCTATACCAGCCTAGGGTGGGCAGCAGGGTCCTGGCAGAGCCCATCCATCTGCTGCTCCCCAGAGGCAGGACAGGAAGCTGGCAGTGTATTTATCGCAGGTTCTTCTCCAGTGGGAGACCAAGGTATGTGGAAGTGAAAGGGGGAGTAAAGGTAACTGCCTCTCAGGCTCGCTTATGTCAGCACTCTCTGTGCAGGAGCGTGCACAAAGGGAACCGTGTTCAGAGAAAGCTGATGAGTAGAAAGTACCTGAGGGCAGTGTGAGTAAGTGGTTGGCTTAGGGTTTTACTGCTGTGAACAGACACCATGACCAAGGCAACTCTTCTAAGGACAACATTTAGTTGGGGCTGGCTTACAGGTTCTGAGATTCAGTCCATTATCATCAAGGTGGGAACATGGCAGCATCCAGGCAGACATGGTGCAGGAGGAGCTGAGAGTTCTACATCTTCCTCTGAAGGCTGCTGGCAGAACACTGGCTCCCAGGCAGCTAAGGGTCTTAAAGCCCACGCCCAGTGACACACACTTACTCCAACAGGGCCACACCTTCTAATAGTGCCACTCCCTGGGCTGAGCACATACAAACCATCACAGTGGTGCAGCGACTGGTGAGGAGCGCAATATCCTCTTCATCCTCGTGGCCATGGAACGGCGGGCACGAAAATAGCCAGAGCACTGCTGCCTGCCAGGACTGTGCTGAGCCCATGTTTACTGTGCCCAGAGCATAGTAGGTCAGCAAAAAAGTCTTGAATGGAATTGTATTCTTCCTCTCCCCATTCTAAGAGAAGGGGAGTGCCTGGAATCTTATCCCAAAATGGTCATATGACACATCCCAGTGTGTACAGTGCCGGTGTGTAGCCTTAGGGAAGCGTTGAATCGGTTCAAAGGCTTTGAGGAGCTGGCCGTCTTCTTGGGGGAGACGGGATGAGCAAGCTCTTGAGCGTGACTTCTGTTACATGTGGTCAAAGCTGGGTAGGCTGCAAAAGTAGAGGGGCCTGACTGAGACCCAGACTCCCAGCACTGGCAGAGCAAGAATTCAGAGACGGGCGAACCCAGTGAGCAGCAGGGAGAACACTTCACTACAGGGCAGAGGCACGTACTCCAGGTGTGAATCAGGATTCTCGAGAGATCGCGCTGGCGTCTTACGATGAATAATGGAGGGGAAGATTATTCCTGAGTTGAATGGCATGGGGCAGGGGCAGAGGATAGGATGGGATTTTTTCCAGTCAGGTTTCTCCTGTTTTCTGTCCTTATATGTCCTCTATATGTGACATGGTGTCACCTGCATAGTACAAACAGGCAAGCTTACCAGGCTGATATTATGGAGATGCCAATAAAATGAGGCAAAGACCACTAAGTCCTCTTGATCTGCCATGTTACCCCAGCGGTCTGGAGTGGTCTTGTTTCTTCACCTTGAGGGTAATATGATGTCCTGCTATAGTACAGCTATACCTTAACCTCTGGCTACTTTGAAGTCTGCCTCATTTTTCCCTGTCTAGGTGACCCCATTTTCTTGAGATAGTCAAAGGAGGCTTCTTGGGAAAGACTACAGTGCCTGATACCTAGGTATGGTTTGAAAGGTGACCGTGGAGGGAGGTGAGGATGAAGCAGCCAATGAGCCCTGAGTTCAGGAAGTAGCTAATAATGACCAACGGAGATTTGGCTGGCAGAGGGAGGAAGGTGGTTAGAGCGTAGGGTAGGCAAGGGTGAGAGAGTTGGAAGTACAGGTAAGCCAGATTTGGTGAGCTCTGGACGCTAGCCAGTGAGTATGGTTTCATCCTGCTGGTAGGAAGCAAACATTGATAGACTGTGCTAGAAAGAGGGGTGTAGTGGGATGGCAGACACGAGGATGGCAGGCATAGGGTGACATCATCAAGGAGCTGCCAAAGAGGGAATTGTGTCTGAAAGCTGTGGCAACAGAATCCGCATGAGACCTGGGGTCAGGTGAGCAGTCTAAAATGAAAGGTGCACGAGGTGTAGTGACAAGGGGAACGGATGGCCTGGGTGGCCTGGGTGGCCTGGGTGGCCTTGACACTGGGTGAAAATAAAGACTGAGAACCAAGCACTCGGGTGACCCACATGGAGCAGCGACTCAGCCGGAGGCAGAGAGAAAAGGCTGCTGGGTAGTCTGCTTTCAGAACCAAGAGCTTCCACACAGTGATCAGCAAGGACAGGGGCGGACTCAAAGCACAGGAGCTCCGGGAATTGTTGGCTCCAGGATAGCAGAGGCTTCTGCATTTTATCTTCTGGGATCTGTGTTAAATGATGTGCCTTGTTATTCAAGGAATACTGTTTAATGTTAGCCTAACAACCACCTAGCAGTGATTGCTACTGCTATCATTTTATTAGTGGGAAGGGAGGAGGGGGAGAGAGAGAGAGAGAGAGAGAGAGAGAGAGAGAGAGAGAGAGAGAGAGAGAGAGGCAGAAAGCATCAGAGTGATGTGCCCAGGGTCCTTCTGTATAAAACATGGATGTGTACAGAGAGGCATGCTTACCTAACAAGACTACAGTCCACAGCAAAGGCTCACGTAAACACACAGGCTCAGGGCAGCCAGGCGAAAGAGCTCCTAAGCCAGGACTGGTACACAATCCTAGCACTTGGGAAACTGAAGCAGGCACACAATAATCTGAGACTACCCAGGGCAACGCAGCAAAGTCCTATCCATTTTTTTTTTTTAATCCGTAAAAGAATTTGGAAGGGGAACCAAAAAGACAACACCCACTGCCTTTCTCCTGCTTTCTTTCTTGTCTTCCTGATGTCTGTCTAACCCATTTCCTTGAATTCACTCCACGTCCCCAGCACCAGTGGCCATCTTCTCTACCCCATCCTCAGGCTGCCTTTGCCTTTCTCTGTTTGGATTCCCTCCCTCGGCTTCCTTCTACCCTCTGTCTGGTCGTAAGGCCTCCCTCTCTACCATCTATCTCCCTTGCTCCATATCTTCACGTTCTCAGTGTTCCCCCACCTCCCCCTATTCCTTTTCCCCTACCTCCCCCCTCCACCCATCTCTCTGGTACAAATTGTCTTCAACTTTCCAGTTGAGATTTCCCAGCTCTCTTTTCTCCAGCTCAGCCCTGCTCTGCCCTGAGCCAGCTGTGGAAGAAAGGACAGGGAGACGGGACAGTGATGGAGTTTGAAGGCTCATTTTGACTGACTGATCTCACGTTAGTAAATTTTGCCCCATGCATGCACACACATGTAAACAGATATAAAGCATGTGTTTTGTGTACGGGCAATAGAAAGGAGTACAAATGCAGACAACAGAAGCTGAAAGAAAAGACAAAGCAAGAGCCTCCAGGGTGAGGTCTCTGTCCGCCTCTCTAGCTCTCTACTAGTCAGAGAGGCCAGAACCTCTTCCCCAAGGCTGGCCATAAGCTTCTCTTGCTGTGTGAGGGATCCTTACAATTAAAGTCTCTAAAGTACCATGTCTGATAGTGTAGTCTGATAGGCCCTGTAACCTTCGCTTCAGTGGTAAAAGAACCCAAACACGCAGTGCCAAGTTTGCCCCTCAGTCACTCGTACGCCAGACCACGCCCTTTGTCCAGTCCAGTTTCTACACAGCTGTGCATTGTGCCCAGACGTAAAGAGATACACCTCCCACACCACACGTCTTAGCCTTCGCTTCTGAACACTCCTCTGCCACTTATTTGGTTGAATCCATTCTGTTTTCTTGTTCATCTGACTTTTGTGGTGGGGCATTGTCTGTGACTCTGGTGATGGGGGAGAGGTCCTGCCCCCTCTACCGGTTCGGGAACAAAGAAATGTCATGAATGAGTGGACATGATGTCATTTTCTTCTTTAAACAATATCTGCACATGTGTTGGTTTTCCATAATTGTATTACCCAAGAACAGAATACACATCTAACTTAATGCCTGACCCTAGAAATAATGGGTTTTGGATTCAGATGTCAGCTGTAGCACCAGCCTGGCCTGGAAAGGCTTCTTGACCCCTCCAACTCCCACAGTTTGATCTGTGCAACCGTAAGCCAGCTCCACTGACCGCCACAGGAGTGGAGGAGACCCTACATCTGTGCATAGATAGCGCCTGCCAAGCTCAGAAAAGCTTCAGCGCAGCTATTCTTTTCGTTATTTGTTTAAAATTATTAATTTTATTGATTAAAAAATAGTGAGGAACTATCCTCACGAAAGTCTAGTGAGGACTAGGTAAGGCCATGTCTCAGGTTCTCTTGGTCACAAATGGAGGCGCCCGACTTGGGATTTGCTACTCGAGGTCAGTGACCTAATCAGGACTGAGGCTCAGTGGTGGCTGGAATCGCTGTCAGGACATGTTTGCCTCACCAGTGCCTCACCCCTACTCCAGAGCAATGGCGGCTCTTGCGGGAGGCAGACTCAGAGTTCAGGCCTATGTCCAGCCCGTCGTTGGATCCCCTCTGGGTGAGAAAAGTGTTGAGGTTTTAAGTCGTTCAGTAGAACTCAGACTGCACTTCTTTAACCTGGAGACGGCAGAGCCCATTCCTCCGTGCTCTGCACAAATCCTGCAGCAGATAAAACTACAGATGCTGTCTGCTGGCTCTGCAGAGTTCCCTGCAGCCAAGATCACGCACGAGTTGTCAGATCTGAGGAGAGGCTGTGAGAAGAAACAGATAAAGACCCCGTACTCACCCCAAACTGAGGGCCAAGAGGAAGCAGGGATACCTGCACAGACCAGACCCTGAGGCACTGCCAGCCCAGACCACAGCCTGTCCTGCTCAGATTAACAGTTTGAAACTCTTCCACCCAAGACTATCGCCTCCTGGGACTCCCTTTTACACATGTGACTAAATATGCCATCCGTCCCAAACAGAAGAGACTTGCTTAATAAAACATGTGGCAGCCGTGACCAGACCAGAGGGGTCCTGCACACGCGTGCAGTTCCTTCCAGCTTCTCAGCCCACTTAAGACCTCATTTTCCCTCATTCACAAATACTTAGTATGTACTCGGAGAACAGTGCGTGAGTCATCAGGGATGGATACAAAGATAGGAGCCCGATCTTGTTTGCAGGTGAGATCCTGCCCTGCTCATGCCCAGGACTCGTGCAGCCGGATCAGCCTGCTCCACACATTATATGGCCGGGTCAGGCCCTGAGCTCCTCTTTTGAGGGAGGCATCCACTGCTTAGGGCCGGCTCCCAATCTCCCCTATAGGGAAAAACCACTGTAAGGAATAGCAGTGCCTTCTGGCCTCTTGTCTCTCTCGGCTGTACTCACAGCTACCTCCAACCCTCTGCTTTCCATAGCTCCACAGCCAGACCGTGGGTCCAGGAAGTCAACAGCGAAGGCTGCTTTTCATGCCTTCTTGGTTCCCTCACCGGCCAAGTGAAGGCTGGAGTGGCTTTATGGGTTTCTCCGTTTGTTCTTCTAACTGGGCATTCATGCAGTGGTGGGTTAGAACAGAGACAGACACGGCAGTACATGGTGCGGT